>NC_056741.1:553521199-553593699 GCF_019279795.1 Protopterus annectens | reverse complement strand
ATTCTTCCAGTTCTTGGTGATTACTTTTCTTGCTAATGTTAAGATACTCCATAAAATAGGTTAATTTATTTTTGTGACATAAGTGGGAATAGTTGTATTAAATAAAATAAGAGATGTGGTCAGCATACATTTATTATTAAAAACTGACTGTAAGAGAGAAGTCATACTATTCTGATAAGTTTTAAGTTTAATACAATTGTAAAACATATGGTGCCAGTCAGCTCTTCCATGTAGTTTACATCTCCAGCATCCTATGTCTTTATTAAACATCAATTCAACTTTATGTGGTGTGATAAAAGTTCTATGTAAGAACTTCCAAGAGAATATCCTTCACCTTAGTACTAAAGTAGTTTGTTGTGAAGAGTGGAGTATTAGTTTTTTATCAGCTTCACTTGGGGAGTTATTATTAACAAGTGTAAAATAATCCCAATAGCTTTCTCTGTGACATACTGTTGATTTCTTAAGTAGCTTATATATTTTTGATAGAAGTCCCTTTCCAATTATATTCTGGTACATTAGAATAATGAGTAAATCAATGAATGTGGGGAAAGAATTTGTAACTATTTATTGCATTAGATTAATCTTATAATCAACCACTTATCTGCAATTTGGAATTTCTAACCACGAGTCTTTGCTTAATTCTAACTTATTAATAATATGGTCAACATTTTGTAACTTCCCATTGTCTTATAAATGATAGCAGTATAACAAGTTTTTGTCTTTAAATGTAGTCATGTTTGTTAATTAAATGTATTAATACTATTTTGAGTGTAGGCAATTGGAAATACAAAGAAAATCCATGCTTTATATTCAGGGTTCCAGAAAATGAAATTTTAAAGGAGATTATTATCATATTACTATAATAAGAGTTAACAGGTTTGTTATTGTTTTTGATAAAATAGACTTTTGATAACCAATGAAATTTAATAGTAGCTATTTTAGTACAATATGATTTTGTTAAATTATTGGATTTACACCAAATGCCTGCCTAAATATCTTTCCATTTGGCATTATAATTGTTATTTAATCAAGACAGTATTGTCTTAACAATTGAGGATAAGGAATATAGTTCTAAATCTGGAAACCAATACCACCAGATGTCCAATCTCTAATGTGATGATTTAAAGCCAATCTGGTCTTATTAGGAAACCATAAAAACCTCAGAAAAAAATTGCTCTTTTGTATTTTTTTAGGTGTGGGAAGGATAAAGATTGTATTATATATAGAATTTTGGGAAGGATAATCATTTTAATTAAGGAGAGTCTCTCTTCCATAGTGAAAAAAAAATTCCATTTATTAAGAGTTTGTTTTATGGAATGTAAGTTATTATTATAATTAAGGATTATTATATCTTTAATATTATCAGACAAGATTATCCCTAAGTAAGAGATTTTACCATCTTTCACAATGTATTTATGTAATTTCTTATCTAAATATTATAATCAGCAGGTAGTATTTTAGTCTTATTCTCATTAAAACTGTGTTCCGATTTCTTCTGGAATATTTATATTACTTGGAATACTACAATAAGAGAAGAATTGCAATCAGTCAATGTTAATAGGATGTAATATGCAAATAATTGTAGTTTGAGGATTAAATCATTATTTATTAATATGCCTTTGATGTTTTACTTGATCTTATATGATTTGCAAAAGGTTTCATAAGTAGAGCAAAAAACCAATGGGGACAAGGGGCAACCCTGTTTTTTACTTTAAGTAATCATGATTGATTGGGAAGTATATGAGCCATACCTCTCACCCTCTTACAGCAAGCAATCTAGACAAGACCATAAATAATGGGGGGACAAAGGCCCCCAAACAGGGACAACTTTTAAATATTGTTCTGGCATGCTTAGAAAGATGACAAAACAATGGGTTTTGCTTTAGCATGAATTTTCTTAAGGGTATGAAGTCTGAATCTAAATGTATGTCATTATTTTCTGACTTCAGTCATCAGCAATTTGCAAATGACTTCACAGAAAATAAAAATTTGATGAGAAATAGACCAGAAATATGAGGCAAAAATCTGGACATTCTGTGAAAATCTTACAGCTGAGAAGTATCATCTTATCTCAATGTATGCAAAGGAGTTTCCATAGAAAAGTTTGATTATTTGTAAGAAATTGTTTGAAAAATTACTTTCCTCCAATACTAATAGTAAGTACTCCTAATTAACTGAATGAAATACACTATTGATATCCTCAGCATTAGTTATTTTTTGAATTATTAGTGTAACTAATTATTGATAGTATTCTATTGATATTATCATAGGTGTTCCTGTTTATTATAAACCCAGTCTGATCATTGTTTATCAACATTAAAATAAATAATTTTATTCTAGAGGCATAGATTGCATTGAATATTTTATAAACTACATTTAATAATGAAATTGATCTATATGAAGAACATTATCTTAAGTCCTTGTCAAGTTTTAAAACTGGGAATATTATGATATATTTCCAGGATGGTGGTACCTTCATAAGTCCTTTAACTATTGAAAATACCTCTAGTAAAATACTCAAAGCATCCTTAGTCATCATTTTGTATAGTTCAAGTATTATACCATAATTTCCAGGAGCCTTATTGGGTTTTAATTTATTAATTAAAATTTTGAGTTCAGACATTGATATAGGCGGGTCAATTATTTTTCTTTGATCTTCTGACAATCTATTTTCAGTATTTTTTTTTTATAAATCTTTTAATTAGATATTGTGTATCCATTTTTGGTTTGTGATGATTAATCTTATTAAAATGAGACTTGAAAACGTCCAGAATATCTTCTATTTCAGTAACATTCATTTTACTACTATAGGAGTATAATTCTTTGATATGGTTAGATTTAGTAATCATTTTTATTCTAGCAGCCAGTTTATGCATGGATTTAGGATTTATGGAATAATTAGTTATTTTAATCTTTTCTAAATTTATCATAGTTTTATGTTGTAAAATTTTAAAATATTTACTCTTTAAGCTATTTATTTCTTCTGTTAAGTTATTTCTTTTTTGGCTATCTAATTTTAATTTATCAATTTTCTCATGTAAATCTATCAGTTCTTTGTCTTATTGTTTTTTTTTTCTGCATTCTAACTTGTAATTTTGAATTTTGCCAAAAGGTATGCTTTTAAAAAGTCATATACACAAATTTCTGAAGTGTCCCCAGCATGATTAATTTCAATAAAAGTTTGAATTTCTTTATTAAAGAACTCCTTAAAGTCTTTCATATTGGTTATATATGCTAGAATCCTTTAATTGAGATGTTATTACTTGAATTCAATATAACTTCAAATGTTATTGCTATTCAAATCTTATTGCAAGAGACTACTTTAATGTTATCTGTTCTACCAGTGATCTCATTTGAAACATATAGTCTATTAGTGATTGTGTCCCATGCCTGCGTGAGAAATGTGTAAACAAGAGTGAGTCTGGTACTGAACATTTATATCTCTCATATTATATAGGTCAGTGAACTCCATCAAAGCCTTCACTGAGGCAGGTTAGTTCCTTTTACAGCTAGTGTTGGTATCCTTGTCAGATAAAATACAATTAAAGTCACCTGCAAAAGTAATGTTTTCCTTTGATATTCATATTAATTCCCCCCAACTGTTGTTTAACTGTTTGTATTCACAATCCAGGTGTCCAATAGCCATTAATAAAAGTATATAGTTTCCTTTGAATCTCTAAAGTCACTGAACAAAACATGCCTTTTTCATCACTAATGTATTCAGGATTTTAGGTAGACGCAAATAATTTTTCCATAAAATAACCACCCCTTTTCTCTTTTGTTTATAATGAGAGCTAGTCAATACAAAATAGTGATTAGTAATAAGTCTGTCCAAATCTTCTTCTATTAAATCTATTTTGTGTAAAAAGATAACTTGGGAATGATTTTTTTTAAAAAATTTGTATAAACTACTCCTTTTACAACCACTATTTAATCCATTGATATTAACTGATATGTATTTCAAGTCGGCCATACTACCAAAATAGGAAAACAATAAATAAGCATTACATATAATACCCTCATACATTTGTAAATAATATAGCACTGAAAAACTATTATTATATCTAGTAAACTGCTTACTGACAGATATAAGTATAACATAATTGAAATTATCTGTAAACTTTCTACCAAGAATACTAGACACCAAAAAATAAAAAAAGAATTAATTTGCAAACTACTATACATGCACTTTTCTTTCCATCTCTCCCCCTTGGAGATTAAAACTCTGGGTTTGAATAATAATCCTATTAAAATACTACCACTTACCCACAAATAAGTATCTAGCATCACTATACTACTTCTACAATTATGATATAGGAAAGGTCTAACTTATTTAACAAAATTAAAAAGAGTATGTACAGAATATTCAGATTATAAACACTCATTTGCTTGCTATAAAATGTATAAACTGTAAAATATAAAATATCTTGTCATTTGGTTCTATTCTATTAATAAGAGCATATATAGTATTATAATAAATTATATTATAATAAATGCAATCATTTCTTTCAGTTCAGACAAAAAGAGATTAACACAGATAAAAGACAATACATATTGTTTCTAACAATCATGCTCTGGTACTAATATGCTATTATATATTATTGATAATGTGACTAACTAGTTAACTACTTAAACTCAGTTTTGCCTTCAAGACTGTACATGATTGAATATTATGGAAGACACACAATATTTCAAAGACAAAATAAACTTCTATAAAAATTCTTTGTCTATTTGTGAGGACTTACATATACAATTATCTTTCAAAATGTGTCTCTTCTATAAATAGGATATCATATTCACTAGAACATACTATGAGATACAAAATAGTAAACGAATAACTGTGATGTCTAAAATAACTAATAATATGGTCCCAGAATTATATTTGTATTGAGGGATAATGTATGGTTGGCAACATACCCACTACATTCTTTTTAGGAGACACATGAATTCCCAGCTTATGAAAGAGAATGTGTAGTCTTGTCTGGCTTTGTGGAAAATGTTCTATTACTTTTATATTAGGCCCTTCTTTACTATGTGTCAGACTTTCAATTAACTTTCAGTGCATGAGCTTCTAATATTGCCATGTATGTGAGCTCCTCACTTACTGCTCAAAAACTACATCCACACAGAAACCAGCACAGATCATCACCACAACCAATATCATAAACATATACATATCTATTGCCCACATACGAAGAGCAAGTCAACCAAGCAAGGGGCTGAAATCAAAAGACATAAACAAGATCATCTTCCCTTATTTAAATTAATAGAAAAGAATGTAATTTGAATAATATAGTATCTTAGAATAAAAGTTGAATTGAAGAAATTACTTCTTTATTGTGTCTGGTTCCACAGTACTATAAAATGTATTGTATAACTTAAAGAGAGAAATACAGTTTTACAAGTGTTAAAATAGTAATTTTGAGGTAAATGTAACAGAGAGTGCAAGTTAATTAACACCTTCTTACTATTTTACACTTAATTTGTGGGTTAAATTCAATCATAAAACAACATATTATCCAGTATTTCTTATACAAATATAGATAGACACACACACACTGATACACACACACACACACACACACACACACACACACACACACACACACACACACACACACAGTAAAAGAACTCTGTATAAATTGTCTCCTGAGAGAAAAGGGAGGGATAGAACTTGCTCTGTAAGAAGGAAATACCACTGTCAATAAACAACTTTCATTCATGTTACACTGAGAAAGAAGGCTGTATAAGTTATTAAAACCAACCTGCTCCCTGATATTTAAGAGCCTATGCTGTGACACTTCTTATCATTTTATTTTTTGTTATAGCTATTTGGTACTCTCTCTCTCTCTTTTTTTGTATATCTATCCTAGCAGGGGAGGGGAGAACAAAAGAATAACTTATAGGTTTCAAATTGAAACCCCAGTATTAAGACACAGAAATTGTCTACACCACTGTATTTCTCTTTTCCTATCCCCTCTCCAATGAATAAACCAGCACCAAACATCACACATAAGACTATATAAGAAAAAAATAAAGAAAGAAAAGAAAGAAAAAATAAGAAAAAGAAAACAGCTTCATACACACTGCATACACCCACCATGTTATCACTATATTAATAAAGAAGGACTCATAAACAACATAACAGTCTGATATCATTTAGAAAAAGCACATCCAAATCTCATACATACACCTCACATATTCCAGTTAGCCATAACATGTGAATTAAGAGTTAAAAGTTAAAAACACCATAAACATCCACTCCATTCACAACACACTTTTTCAATGTACTGTGAGCAACTTGCTATTATGTTATGTTATCATGAATCACTTTAGGATTTATGTGGCACATATATGAAGAAAGGAAACCAGAATATATATGTAAAGGAAGCTTATTATTAGTTAAAGAGTTAATTTCTTAATACTTATTAAGCTAAGGCATATATTTAATTTGGAAAATAAAATATAGAATATTAGTTTAGCAATACATACAGGAAAAGAAAAAGTGACATTTATTTACCTTATAGAGAAGTGAACCCTTGTTTCCTTCCTTTCACCTATATCTCCAACAACTGAATTGGTAAACTTTGTCATGGAAAAATAATTTTGCAATTAAAGTAGTTAAAATCAATGGTATACTAAAGCTAAGAGTAATTTGTCATTTAGTTTCTTTTTCTTCTCAATGGATTTCCAGGTATTTACTTCTGCTTGTCTCTTCAAAGTACTATTTTTACAGTCCATATCTTCATTTTGGTCTAGAATTTTTTTTGTTTTGTTTTTAAGAATGTAAGAATGACAGTCTAGAGTCTAGGTCTTTAAAGTGTCTAACTTCATCCGGAAGGAATATTTTGAGCCCGGCAGGAAAGAGCTATTGCACCTTAAACTGTCTTTTCTTAAGTTATTTTATAAGAGGTAAAAACATTTCTTTTGGTCATCACAGCATTGGAGAATTCATTTTTAAATCGTATTAGTTTGTCATCCAGTTTATGGTGTTCTTGGCTCTTTTCTTAGCACATTGTATTGAATACAAGTCTGTGCATACTTTTTGATGCATTACTGCAAATGTTCTTTATTGGCTATTTATTGTATCTGTAGGTCTGCAATTGGGAAGTTGGTTGCAGTTTTCAATCATAAAGAAAAGCAAGACACTGCTGTTATAGTAAGATGAAAAAGAAATGTGGAGCTTGTAAAAGAAGTACAAAGAGATCAATGGACAACTGCATGAGCAATGTTAACTCAGTTAAAGGTTTATTTGGACCAAGGCCATTTTACAGAATATACTGACAGGTACAGCTGGACATATTGCATTTCTGTTACATCTTAAGGTAACCTTGTAGATGATGAATCTAAAATACACCTAAAAGGCATAACTTTCTTTTTAAAGGAGTCTTTCCCACAACGTTATTCTGGACTCCAAATATGCTTCAAGGAGAAGTCAGCCAACAGAAGAAAAGGTGTGATTTATATTGCAAGAAATGCTGTGTTAGAAAAACTGAATGTGATTTATACTGAAGAGTTTTAGAACATAAAAATATGAGAAAAGGTAACATTAATAGTCTATTGTACACAAGTATAATTCTGAAGAGGTTCTGTTGTTTTATAGTTCACGTATTGCTACCTGTACCTGTTAGTGACCGTCAAGGTGACAATATGAATTTACTACTTCTGCAAGAGACAAAATGGCAATATAAGTTAGTTGCTTGGAGATATTGTTACTAGTGTTTAACCTGTGTTTCAACTGCCCAGAAAACAGAAGATTAAATTAAAAAAATTATAGTTGATGTCATATCTGTCATGTTATTAACTCAGTTTGTTTGAATAATTTATATAAATGAGTGATCATATCTTTTTCGTTCTGTCTAAAGAAAAATTGATGCATCTGAAAGCTATGTCACCATGTGTAGTGATTTTTTTTATTGGTAACATTGGCATTTATTTGAACTCAATGACTAGCATCTGTGTTTCTGCGTATATATCTTTTCATTCTCTCTCTTCCATTTTAGCTTTGACATCTCAGCCATTAGCTGGCATGGAGACGTAGTCCTACCACTTACCATAGTTTCTATCAGTGCTGGTTGGTAGAAATGTGCAGGCACACACAATTAGTACCACAACTCTGTTGTAGCAGCATAGCTTCTAAGTAACCAAAAATACACAAAACACACATTCATAAGTTCATTGATAACAATGACTGAAATGATCATTGAGAAACTTATCCAAGCAACCCAGACAGTTAGGTGCCACAGACTTAGAGACTATTTCCACACACCCCATGAATAATTTTGTGGGTTACTCTTCTACTCCTCGAGTCTATACTTAAAAGCAGGCAGGATATTACTCTGTTTGATATTTAGGTGGTGGGGGGTCTATTCAAGAAACAGTTGATGTGAGGGGTTAAGTACCTATTGTGCTAGCTGGTGAGGTTAATATGATAATGGAAGGTTATAACTTTTTCTGCAGGTATTAGCTATTCTGTTGGTTCCATGGAGATAGAAAATTATGGGATCCTTCACTGCATGAAAAGAAAGGCAGAGATCACCAGACAATAGCCTGTATGAAACAGAATATAGTAAGAGGACTTTAGTCTTTCAGGGAAGCTTGGTGTCCCAATTTTCTGTATGTGAAATATGTGTGCTCTCTCAAGTTGATTAAGCTGTTTAGTGAAGTATGTGCCAAAGGAGCACTGCCTTCAATAATAGGACTATAGAAGAGCATTTATAATGGAACTCTCTGATTTCCATGGTCCTAAACGAGATTCTTTATGGATTAAATTTAATTTTTGAACTAAAGTTGAAACATAGTGGTCAAAAGAAAGCTTGTTGTCAACAAATGTACCCCAGTCTCTAATGACTGTGTTGGTTTTGAGGGAAGTATTTTTATGAGGTAATATTTATAAGTGTTTATTTAAAAAAAATAAATAAATGCACTGCATTTTTGGCACTGAGGGTGAACCCATATTTATTACACTAGGCATTAATTTGATTAAGTTCTATTTGAGGTATCGGGATATAAGAAGGAGAAGTCACAGTAGTGTTCAGTTGGCAGTGTTTTGCACACTGATCAAAAACATATGGTTTCTGCTTTCTCATCAGACAAATATTTGCCAAAGAGAAGACAGCCAGGTATAAATCTTTCTGGGACACTGCAGGACCTTTTTCTTGAATGTAGAAAGTTGCTCCAATCTTTGAAATGTGTTACTCAATGTACAACACAGAGATTTTATATTTAGTTGGGTGAGTTTGTCAATAATATCAACATGATAAATGGCATCAAAGGCCTTGTCTAGATCCAGATATGCAATGTGAGTAATCTGGTTCTCATTTTAGATCTCAGTATCCCTATTTAAAACTTACTGGGTTATGAAGGTAGTTTCTTCCTTTAAGGAAACCAAACTGAGTTTTGTCAGGGATCAAAGTTTGCCAAAGTTGCTGTTAATTAGTTCAGTGATTATTCATTCATAGGTTCTTAGGTTCATTGGTGTGTACTAGGCTAATGGCCCTGGAACCTTTACAAGCCTAGCCCATAGGATTATCCTGGCATTGTGCCACCCAAACTTAGTTTCTATTGCCTCTGTCGAATAGAGCCACTGGAGTGATCCCCAGGGTGAATTTTCTATTTCCCATCCAGTGAGGTGCTCTGCTTGACATGTATGGGAAGTCTATTCCATAGCATGGGCAGTCTCTGGGTTATGAATCTGTCCCTCCAGCATGTTCTGTTGATTGTGGTAATGAGGTTGAGGTCTCTAGAGCATGTGGTGCGGAGGGATTGGGATTTTAATAAATGTAGCATTTCTAACAGAGATGGGTCAGACATGGCTTTGTAAGTCAAGCAGAGATCGTCTCTAAGTAAGTGATATGAGACAGAGAATAGTTGGAGTTTTTTGAGTCTGTCCATATAGGATAAGTGTTTAAGGTCTAGGATCCTCTTTGTGAGGCACTTTTGTGGCATCTCCAGTTGTTGCAGGTGTCAAGTGAGCTACATGCTAAATGGGGCATTGTACTCGACTGGCCTAATGAGGGAAGAGTAGAGGGAGACAATGACCTCTTTCTTCCTGGATGCAAAACCCATAGTAATGAGATGTGCCACATAGAAGGACTTTCTGACCAAAGTGGCAATGTGGTGGTCAAAAGAGAGGTTGCTGTCAGTCAGTGTTTCCAGATCTCTTTTAATGCCTTATGTGTTCAGTGGACTACCATCAATGTGGTAATTCATGGGAACCAGGTTTTTCCCAAAGGGATGACAACACATTTTTTGGCATTGAGCTTAAGGCTATGGTTCTGACACCAGTAGCTGGTCTCAGTGAGGCCTTTCTGTAGGATGTCAACATCACTTCGGGAGTTAATAATAGCTCCCAACTTGCAATCATCTGTGAACTTTGTCAGCCAGAGTCCCTTTGTGTTGGCCTGGACTTCAGATAAGTAGATACCAAACAGGAGAGGACCCAGGACAAAACCCTGTGGGACTCCACTCGTGACTGGTCGGCAGTCTGACTTGGAGTCAGCTACTTTCACGCTGTGGGTTCTGTGAGCCAGTTTGCAACCCATCTAGTGACTGATGCCTAGCTTTGTGAGATTTTCTATGATTCCTGAGTGGGGAATGGTATCAAAGGCTTTGGCCAGATCAAGGTAGGCTGTATGAACCACTTTGCCTACATACACAGTTCTGGTGACTGACTTAAAGAAGTCGACCAAGTTGAGCAGGCATGATCTACCCTTCATAAAGCCAAACTGTGTAGGATCCAGAGTTTGGAGATTCCCTATATCCTTGTTTAGTAGGTCCATGATGATGCATTCCATAGCTTTGCATATCAGACTCAGGCTAATGGGGTGATAGTTCCCAGGGTCTGTAGTCACTCCTCCTTTTTGGAGAGGGATGACTGTAGCAGTGCGCCATTTGGTAGGGACAAAGCCTGAGGTGAGGCTGTGATTGAACAGGGCACACAGTTGAGGTGCCAGTTCACTCTGTAGTTCATGTAGAACACAGCCAGGGATATTGTCAGGTCCCATAGAAGCTGTATTCTTGGCATTGGACAGTGCTGTTTTAGCCTGTGCAACAGTAATACTGGGTGCCTGGCAATCTACTGGTCCTTGGGGGGGGGGGGGGCGGAGAGCAGTAAAGTTGGCACTGAATCTGTCACCCAGTATATTGGCAATATCTGTTGGCTCAATATAAGAGGTACCATTGCACAGTAGCTCAGAGCAAATCTGGGTATTGCTGTGGAGATTCTTTACATAAGTATAGAAGGCCTTGTGGTTGTCTTGACTATCTGCTGCAATTCTGTTTTTATAGCTAGCTTTAGAGGATTTAATGAGGGATCTCAACCTTTTGTTGAGGCTGATAAGGAGTTTTTCCAGTCTTGAGACTTCACCTTATTCCACATCAGTTTCCTCCTTCTGTTGTAGAGTTTATTTATGGCAGAGGATTACCAAATTGGCTTCCTTTTTTTTTTTGAGGAGAGCATCTTGGTTCTATTGGATATGGCAAGATCCATGCATTTGTGTACGTGCTCATACAGTGCACTGGTGTAAGATTCAGTGGTCATGAAACTATTCTCTATTTGCATGGGTGCCGTGAAGTTAGCCACCTCTGTTTTTAGGAGCCCAAAGATAGCATTGGAGAAGTTTTTCATGGTGGTTACATTTGTGGGGTGGGGGGGATGTTGATTTCCAAGGTGATTAGTTTGTGGTCGGATCTAACCATCGAGGAGTTGACTATTGGTGTAGAGCAACAGTTGCCCATGTTAGTAATGACCAGGTCAAGGATGTTGCAACCTCTAGTGAGGGTAAGAATGAGCTGGTCCAGGGTATTGGAATTAATGAATTCCAGGAAGCGTTGGGCAGGTGTATTGGTACATGAGTAGTTTTCACAGTTAATGGAGGGGTAGTTGAAGTCACCCAGTATGAGAGTGTTAGGTTGGACACTAATATTCTCCAGGGTACTTAGGAATGTGGAGTGTGAGTCTTGGGACATGGTTGGGGACCTATAGCAGACTATGACCTGAATTGCTGTCTTACCCAATGTTAGCTGCACCTGAAGTATCTCAGATGCATTATGTTGGGCTACCAGTCTGGAGGTGTGTGCATCCTTCATGAATATGGAAACACCACCGCCTTTGGAGCTTTGGTCCAAGTTCTGGGGCCGAAAGGTGTGGAATGAGTTATAGCCTGGTAGTGCAGGGGTGCTTTCTGCTGCCTTGAACCAGGTCTGTTACAGCACAAATGTCAATGTTCTCCATTTTAATGAGTGCTTTGAGTGAGAGCATTTTGAGATTTAGACTTCTAGCGTTGAGCAGCATGACACTCTGATTGCATTTGTTTGTAGTTGTTACAGTGGTAATTTGGTCTTTGGAACACCGCCTAAAAAAGGCACTATAGGGGTGGCAAGAGCCTTGTCCAATATCTGGAAGCCCAGGGGTGAGAGATGCAGGCCATCTCTGGCAAGCATTGAGGTCTGACAATCATGTCATCCCAGTCAGACAGATACTGGATCCCCTTAGAATGACACCAGAATCTTAGTCAGTTGTTGAAATCAATCATTTTCTGCATGTACTGTGGTATCATTCTGGGTGATGGTAGGATGCTGCTCAGGTCATACCCGCCTGGCTACATAATCCGAGAGCTCCTCCATGTCTCTTTTCATGTACTCCAGGGAGGTACGTCTCAGGTCATTCATACCCAAATGTACAATGACAGAGTCATATTCGTACCTGTTGTTGAGGGACCTGAGTGCATGCATTATGTGGCAGATCCTGGCACCTAACAGGCAGCTGACTGTTACTTTCTCCTTATTCAACCTAGTGAGTGGGACATCAGTGTGCCTCACTATCGAGGCACCTATTCCATAATTTGGTAAACGATACTAATAAGGCTTATGACTATGTAATTACCAGAGTCTGCAGTAGGGTAGCTCTTATGAAGTGGTATCACAATGGCTATTCTTCAAGCATCAGGGACATGGTTTATATCAGATAATCAAAGGACAAATTTGTCAAAACCCATATGGTCAACATCATATGATCGACAATTTGGGATGTCAAATTGTCCTGACTAAGATCGCAGTACAGTAGTATTCAGGGAATTTGCCCTTTTCCCAACTTTACTGCAGTCTTGGAGTTGATATAAAAACTTAGCAGGGGGTGTGGGGGTGCAGGTGGGACTTGCACCCCTGCAAAAACATTGTTTGTGTTGTTGGTGACTGTTGTATGGATTTATGTTAGTTTTTTGATTAGCTACTTGTCAACCATATGGTCTCAACCATATGGGTTTTGGGCAATGTAGTTTTTCAATAAACTAACATGGATTCTCAGAGACATACCAATGGACAGCTTAAACTGAAAACATTTAGAAACAGTTGATCTAAACTATGCTTTGCACTTTCTAGAAGGCAGCTGGCAATATCATCAGGACCCATTGAATTGATGGACTTGGTAGGACCTCATCCCAAGTAGTTTTGGGAGGAGGGTAACTTAACAGCAGTGCTAGGAATAATAAGATAAGTGGGTCAACTGATGGTATAGATGAATTTGTCAGCTGAGGTTTATACAATGTCATCAGTAAACAAAAGGCAGCTGGCAATATCATCAGGACCCATTGAATTGATGGACTTGGTAGGACCTCATCCCAAGTAGTTTTGGGAGGAGGGTAACTTAACAGCAGTGCTAGGAATAATAAGATAAGTGGGTCAACTGATGGTATAGATGAATTTGTCAGCTGAGGTTTATACAATGTCATCAGTAAACAAATAGGCAGTACAATTTGATGTAATGTTAGTGCAATAATGATAGCTACATCCAAGAGTTCTAATACAACTAAAGAAGGTCTTGTACTCATCTTTGGTGGTGGTAACATCCATAAATTTTTAACTGGCATTGTCCTTCTTAATAGTATCTTAATTTAAGTACTTTTATACTAAGGATAAGGACTTTATTATACAAAGGAAGTAGTTTATTTCTTTTATTACAGAGTTTGTTGGTGTGAGAGCTCTACTATATGGGCTTATTTTTTAACTTGTCATAGTACTTATGACAGATAGAAACAGACACCTTGATGTAAATTGCCAGACAGAAGTAGAATCTGGAGAAGAATGATGTGGTATTGACTTTGGGGTTATTAGGGAACTTTTCCCACTGACAACTATATCAGTAAATGCTAAACAGCAGGCTTCAAAGTACTAGCTAAAATGCAGTTAGATTGATAGTTTGTGACATCCCTGTTAAAGGAGGAGATGACAGCTTTATGATAAGACTTCACCAGAGAGTTAATGGCACAAACAGAACAAGGAGGTTATACACTGGGAAGGACCAGATCAAGAAGATTTACCCCTGTACTAGGAGAAGGACAATTTGGTTAAGAGAACTGACATTAACAAAATTTAGGAATGGGCATATTTATTACCTGTAATATAAATCTGTTGGTTGATGAAAGGGTAGATAAAATTTTCAAAGAGTAACATATTTAGTTTAATAGTTATGTTTAAACTGGCTCAAATATCCATCATGCTTGCAGGGGTCATAAAAGTGGACCTATAACCAATGGCAGCTTGTGCTATCAGGCTGCAGGACTGCAGCACCCTCAGCTGTGGAGAAAGAAAAGAACATTTTAACAATAAAAAATATGTATTATTATTTATTTAAATGTTACTAGCTGTCTAGCTGGCTGAAAGCTCTAAGTGAGTCTGACTCGCAAAGTCCCGGAACTCGAACTGCGCATGCTTGCCGAGTTCCAAGAATTTTTTTAATTAGTCTCTGTAAATTAAATCTGGGCTACTGTAAAAGCAGTCCATATTAAGGAAAGAAGGCATTAGTGTGATACCCAGAAGTCTATACGGTTTAACCCAAACAGTAAAATGGAAGGGGATCGGACTGCCATGTCCGCAGTCACATACATGATGTGGACAGCCTGGATGGCTACTGATTGGTTCTTGTTCTCTTCTCAAAAAAGAGAGCGAGAAACAATTGGTACAGTTACAGTATTACTAGCACAGTTGATTTGTTGTTGGTGTTACGAGGAGTCACAAGTTAACCATTGCTGAAAAACAACATTTTTGGCTTGCCTAGTTGCCTTGCATGTGTGAGGTAGTCAGATTATTAGAGGGAGGCAGACGGACAGTCACTCGACTCATTTTTTGTACTTTAAAATTGAGGTAGGTGACCCTTTTTGGTTCTTACTTAAATTACATTAGTTACTGCAGCATGGCTGAAGGTTGTTTACCTATCTACTAGGAAAGTAAGGCAACACATCCATACAAAGCAGTTGTAAATGCTTGTTTTGTGCCTAGACTCCTCTTGGCATCTAGTGATGTTAAGAACACACACACACATTCATACACAGTCTCTTCTCTTCCGAAAATGCATTCTGTTGTAAAGTCTGTTCTTCTAGCAGCTTAAGTGCAATATTTAAAATTCATCTCTAGTCTGGGGTGTTTGCCTTCATTATTCATTGGATTTATCCCTGATTCTTGTGGTAAAAGGCTGATAGCTATTAAGTAGCAATTATGACAGTGGTCATTTACATTTGTTACATATAATAGGAACATTAGTACTACCTTTACATTTTGATAGTTGTTGTGAAGCTGAAATTAAACCATGCTCTTTTCAAAAACACTAACCTTCAGCACTGCATATGTGGAGGGGATTTCGGGATATGTGAAGATGGCATAATTTAATTAGTTTAGGAATGTCTCATACATTTGCTTTTTACATGTTTAATTAACATTCTACTTGTATGCGTGTAGCATATATTTTACTTGCACTTTCTACATGGTGCAAAAAAATAAATGTGGCTTATATTTAAACAGTTGGTAGTTTCAAGTGTCTAGCTAATGTTTTTTGTGGCTTATATAGTGGGTTCTAATTTTAACAGTAGCACCTCCCTGAGACAGCAAATTATCCATTATATCCCCAGACCCCAGGAGCATGAATTTCAACATAAGCACATTTTAAGTGCTATGATTTTGGACCTTCTGCTAAGGTTTTTGATGGTCTCCTGTTATGATTTTGTTAGCTGCTCAAGTTAACAGTACTAATATTAAAAAAGTGTCCCTTCTCTGACAGGTTCCCAGCTGTATTGTGTGGCTATTTTATATTTTTGCATCGCATTTTTGGTCAGTTTTTCATAAAATTGTGGTTTTCCATCAAATTAGTGGCAAATCATTAAAGACTGAAGTTAGAAAATAATGACAGACATATGAGTTTCAGATTTCATACCCTTCAGAAAATTCATACTAATGCAAGACCTACTATTCTATTATCTTTCAAAGTTTATAAGAGCAGTATTTAAAAATTGTCCTTATTTTTGGGCCTTTGTCCCACTTCTATGTATGGCTTTGTCCAGATTTCTTGCTCTGAGGTTAAGAGGTATGAGAAATGTGACAGGGCCATCACAGTCAGCTAGAGACATTTCAAATTGTGACATACTTGCTGCACCCCACTCCTCCATGTAGTGACTCTGGATGTGTCCGAGCAAGGCAAGGAGTGGTTATGCAGTGTAAGTGTGCAGAGTATCCCCCCATCCAAGGTAGAAACAAGTACTACAGTGGCTTTTCATCTGTCCTTGATTTTGCAGAATGTTCTGGTTTTCTGTCATATTTTTATACTGTTGATTTATGCTTCTTATTATTCAGAAAGTGCCTGTTGCTCTGTGTTTAAGTAGCAATGCTTTAATGACCATCAGGTAAGCTTGTCAGAGATTGTAAGATGCAAGTAAGCTTTAATAAGTATACTGTTAAAGAATTAGCAACATTGAAAGCCTTTTTGTTGTTGCCATGCAGAGAATACTTACATAACTAGATAACATATAAGCCTTGGGTATTGAAATGCATATGACGGTATTTGTAATAAAGGACAGGATTACATTATTTTAAGGAGTTCATTACATTTGTTGGAGACTTGCAGTCATCTTTGCAGGCTTTACCCATAAACTAAACAGGATGCCAATCTATCATGTATGGTCCATAACTTGTTATGTAATCATTTAAGCAATTTATCTTGAGCTTCTTTCCTGTTTGCTGTTCATTTTTTACTTTGATCATATTTTCCCCATGAAACAAGTAGATAGTTGTCAGGCAGCAGTTTTTTTTAGATAAGAAACATTTTTACAAGTGGGGGTATCACAGAGATTGCTACTTTTACTTGTACTTTTAAAAAGCTGAATATAAATTATAATTAGAACTGCAGTGCAAGGAGAAGTGGTTTGAGTTGAGTGCTGCTTGTTTTTCTTATACTTGATTTTGACTGGCATTCCAGTAATGTATTTAAAAAGTAATTTATTTTTTCATGCCTCACAACCTTTTTGTTTCCATCTAGATATTAAGTAAGCTGTCATGCAGTCAGTGCATTGAAATATTTTTTTTTCTTCTACACTTCATTTTATCTTGATTGGACTCTCATTATGACAGTTTGGCTCTCAGGGCAGCGTATTTAATTAAAGTTCCAGTTTTTTGTGGTTTTTGAGCATAGCTCCACCCCTTTCTAGTTGGCTGCACCCCTTCCCATTGGCCCCACCCATTCAGTTTTCTCCTGAACCCCCCTTTGATATGAAGTCAACAGCTGCCACTGCCTATAACTGACAATAAGTGATGATAGTTATCCTATCGTTAAGAGACTTATATATTCCAGATTTGTGTCAATTTGAATATGGCGTGGTGGTGGGTTGTGAATAAATACTGAAATGCCCCCAAAAGTTCAATGTATTTCTGAATGAATGATAGATTCTGAACTGTGGCATTGAGGGAGTGCAATTGTTAAACTGGAACCAAGTTTCAGTAACCAGGCAAATCTAAGAGCCATAAGAGACCATGAGTTGAACCTTACAAAAATGGCACTGTGTTTTAGCTGGCGCATGAAAACCATGAGAGGAAAGGTGCAAATCATCTCTTGCAAAGCAATATGGGCTGCTTACCATTGCATCCCATGCTGTCATACACCAGATCCTTTTGGAATTACACCTTTTTAGTTGACAATTGTTATAGCAAATTGGCATGTCATTTTCATTAGATGCCATTTTCAGACATAGTTGAACAGTGCTTAGTAAAAAGGCTTTACCTGTCTTGGAAATATAAGTGAGGAACTTAGGTATGTCTCTTTTCATCACACTTAGGAAATAATGCCTATCATTCACTCTCATATGGGCAATGGCAACATTATAGTCATATTTAGGGCAGTAATGAATATGAGGATCCCTAATCTTTGCATAAAAGAGGCAACAAACTGTTATTCTACACTTATTCAGCTTAAAAAAAACATGAGTCTGTGTCTGATTATGAAATCACCAATAACTAAAACTTGATTTTGGTTTGCCACAGGTATAGAAGGCCTTAAGGGTGTAAGCTGGCAGTAGTGGTTAGTCTCTTTAGAAGATGATATATTAAAGGCATGGGCGCAAATGTAGCAGTAATTCTATAAGGTTGACATTTGCTAGTGAGTTGAGTTGATGCTATTTACTGCCTTTATGTAATGAGGAGTGGACCACCTCTACTTTAAATAGATAATGGCATCTCTCACAGATAGTGTCGGTGTTTGTTAAGATTAAGAGCACTGTTGGTAATCATAAAGCAGTTGCTACACTGATTTACTACTCCAGGTGCTAACAGGCCAGTCATGGAATGGGCAGACTTTGTTTCCATGGTGATAGTGATGCCAGATTGTAACTGGCAGATCAGGTAAACAATTTAGTCAATAAGAGTCGGACAAGTGTGGATAGGTAAAAGCAGATAAAGAATTTAGGTGGAGGATGTGAGAGTGATGGTGGCTGCTGAACTAAGGAGCAAGAAGATAGATGACAGAGGTGAAGATGGTGACTGCACTAAAGGATGAAAAGTTACTAAGTCACAAGTGAAGTTTTTAGCTGAAAGACTTAGTGAGTAACTGAAGAACATTGCACAATAGCTATGAGTACTGCACTTGAAATGGGTTGTTTAGATAAGTATAGAGATAGCACCACATTAGAAATAAGCGGTTAAAGTTAACTTTCTAGAGCAGTAAACAAGATTATAACTATATATTCCTGAAATGGAATTTGTTATGCTGAAATATCCATGGGTCAAAAGGTGAAAAGAAAACAATGTGTGGAAAGGTGTAAACCATCCCTTGCAAAGTATCAGGGGCCGTCTTACCATTGCATCCCATTTATTTTTATTTATTTTGCTTTTGTTTAAAAGGTTTGTCCAACTGGATTTAGTTAAAACCCCTTTTTCAGCAAATGCCCAAGGAGAAAAGCTCTGACATATTACAAATATTTTTAAACATACATTTAGTACCATACATGAACAGACAATAAATAATATTCATTAACAATTGCACATAAATTTGCTAATTAGATTACATTCAAAGGAAATCAAGGAAATTATTACAGTATAAAAAACATGTATACATTTAGTAGATGTTGAACACTGAGCATGTGAAGAGGTGTATTTGGTGGGTTTGTCACATAGATAGTAGATCTTTTAATCAGTGATTGGAAATTCAAAGAAATGGAAGAGAGAGAGAGAGAGGGGAATTAGTAGACCAGAAAAGGTTAGTATTTTAGTTAAGAGGTGAGGTATTAAGTGGTTTCAAAGACAATTATGTATGTCTGTCATAAGGTTTGGATTAGAATTATAGAGATGGGAAGACAAGCAGTGTAACACAAAACTGTATATATGAATGGGAAATGTTTAAAAAATATTCAGATATTGAAGAAGACTGGCTGTGGGTCATAAGATTCTGAGCGGTGAGAAATGGTTTGATGATATGACAAGCTGAATATAACAGTATTGATAAAATGTGAACTAACCAACTGGAGACTGAATTGATCGATTGACTGATTGACTGAACGATTGAGTCATTGATTGATTGACTGACTCATTCATTCCTTCATTCATTATTGATTGATTTATGTTTGTTTGTTTAGTGGGGTAGGGCCCTTTTCAGAAATGACCAGTTTCATTTCCAAGACAGGTTGGATAGAATATGTAAGAGGTTGTAACAATGTGATTCAAATGTCCTATACTTCATAAAATACATAGAATTCATAAGAGGCTGTAATAATGTTATACAAATGTAAACAAAGAGTATTGACCATAATCCTACATGAATTTAGGTATTAAATATTATACATATGCAAAGTAAAAAATAATGAATTAACAAAGAGAAAGTAGGTGTAAATTATTAACCGAAAGCAGCTCGTCAAAACAAACCAACTCAGAAAAAGGAAGCACTCCCTCCTTGTTTCCTCATTCCACTTGCATTTCCATACTCTGATTACTCTTTCCATAAAAACTATTTAACATTGTATTAGGTCATTAGGTGACTTGAGGATTTTCTGCTTTCTTTGGAATATTACCATATATATATATATATATATATATATATATATATATATATACCTTACTTCTGTTCCACTGCCACTGGGAATGCCTTATGTGTTTTAATTTTCCATGGATTTAACAGACAAAACATTTGTTTTACTGCTGATGCATATACTAATCCTTTGTATATACTAATGTCACAATTGTATATGTATACTGAAATTACACTACACATACTACACTACTGTTGCTGAGTTTGGATAATCCACATATCCATTATGATGTATGAAAGATCAAAGAGCATTATCACTGTATTTTCACTGTTATTGTACTTGGTCAGCTGATTTGTTTATACAGTATAAATTTTGCAAGTAAATCTCGTTTGCCTGATACTTTACTCCCCAACTTCGAGCTTAAATGGGGTCTACTGATGTTCACTTCTATGGCAATCACATATCCAGTTAACTAACTAACTAACTAACTAACTAACTAACTAACTAACTAACTAACTAACTAACTAACTAACTAACTAACTAACTAACTCACTCACTCACTCACTCACTCACTCACTCACTCACTCACTCACTAACTAACTACATAATTAGCCAAAAAAAGAAGAAAGTCAAATAATTAAATTAAGGTCATAGTGGTTTTGTTTTTATGGAACATATTTGATAATGAACTGGGGAAATAAATTAGCTACTGCGTCCTAATCAAGTAAGAAAATGAATGGAAGTATGAGAAATGGGAATTTACCTGACGTTTGTGAACATTAAGTGTATAACAGAAAACATTCAAGAAGGGGAGAAGATACAGCTATGTTTGAAAGCAAACATAAAATAAGGAGGTTTTCAAATGGAAACACGAGAGACTGGCAATCAGGATACAAACTGACCTTGAGAAAAGTAACTCACATTGCGATGGAATGTGAACGAAGTCAGTGTAATTTATATACTATCACTAATCATGGGTAGCAACATTCATTTCAATTCAAAAGTACTAGGAAATGAGAACATTAAAACATAAAAATGACACTACTCAAAAATGTTGTTCTTTTACATATAGAATCTGGTAAACAGAGAAATATCAGCATTATTTAATTTGCAAATGGTATATCTTTTCTTCTACAGCATCTGTAAAACATGAGCAACAAAACATTTTAATAGGAAACAAGTGTCTGTTAATGTTAAATGACCAAATGCAATGTGCAGATTAAATTATTATAATCCCTTTACAGGAAGCACATCAATAAGTGGTGATTTCATGACGTAAACGTGGCATCTTGTTTATGGCAGAAAATGGATGCTACCTTTTTATGGACCCATTTATTGTCCAGAAACATTTTCTTATTCCAAAAGATTGTCTTAACCTATTTGTAGTTTTCCATAATTAAGTTGGATTTTGGCAAGCTAACTTGATTTCTTCAATTTTTAGAGACAGCATAGCACGATGAGCCTGAAAACAGTCCAGCTGGATCAGTGCTTTGGCTGGTTAGCAAAGATTAAATAAAATAAAATAAAATCTTTAAAGACTGAGTATATATTTCCGATCAATATTGTTAATGATAAGGTACATTTTCCTAAAGTTAATTGATTTGTCTTCTTATCATGTTTTACAAAAAATGCTTTAATGGAAATGTAACATAATGTCAGTTTAGCCAATTTAGTATTGTAATGTTACTTCAAAAGAAAAAAAGATGCCTGGTAAGATCTAAAGTGAAGCAAATCACAAGAAAAAGGTGAGCCAGTGGTGAAGTGGAGAATATGAGCCAAACAGCTTCAAGCAAGAAAAAGTAGTACTCCATACCGTCAATAAACTTTTAATAAAATGACAAAACTTTCAGATACAAACTATCCTTCTTCAGTGTCTTACATAAAACAGCCATAAAGGCAGCATTTTTAAATATCATGCAAACACATCACATGACACAACAGCCTATCAGCAACAACAATTAAGAACAGCAATTAAGTTTTTGAAAGCACAGTAACAATAACATATACATATGTAATACATAATCACTTTTTCATCACTTTTTGTTGTTTAAATTTCAAAACTGGTTTCAAAGTAACTTGTTTATTGAGACCTGAATATTCGTCTGCTTCCAAATGAATAATCCACTCATACTCTTTCATATCCACAATATTTATTACATCTCCACATCTAACATTTGGGTACACTACATGTTCAGAACTCGTTGTAAGCACTAAATAAGCTGCAAATTACTAAAGCACTCAACTTTCCTCACTTGTCTAGAGGAAAGCAGTTTTAGTACTTAATAAATAAGCACCTATCCAGGCATGTCTAAGGGTCATCTCCCAGTGATTTCACCTGTCTACCTGATGAATCTGGGCATCTTGGGGCAATGCAGCAATTGCCTCATGTACACAGACAACCCTCTCCTCCTACCATCCAATATTACAACCTGTGAGAGATGCACTTATATAGCCAAACTGGAAGCAAAGCTCTCTTCACCCAAGGCTGGACTAGGCAGTCAAGAGGAGAAGGTAAACACTTGCACCACACCACACTCATCACATAGACCCTCAAAACCTACACCACCAAAGCATAGAAACACAAAACACACACCTACATTCGAGGAGGCTCTCAATAAAAACCTGCCCAAGCATCAGGGACCTCCAAAGCAGAAATGCAAGCAAACTCCACCCCCCAACACAACTGACACAAAGCCCACAAACTCAGTGTGCCACTCAACCACAGCCCATAAGGCATAACAACGTACCCGACACTCTAGTCATAGGTGACTCTATAGTCAGGCACACTGATGTTCCACTCACCAGGCAAAACAAGAAGAAAGTTACTTTCAGCTGTCTGTCAGGTGCCAGGATCCGCCACATAATGCACGCACTCAGGTCACTCCACAACAAGTAAAAATATGACACTGACATTGTCCATGTTGGTGTGAATGACCTGAGATGTACCTCCCTGGACTACATGAAAAGAGACATGGAGGAGCTCTCTGATCTTGTAGCCCAGGCAGGTATGACCCTAGCCCTGAGTAGCATCCTGCCATCACCCAGAATGATACCACAGTACAAGGACAAAATGATTGACTTCAACAATTGGCTAAGCTTCTGGTGTCATTCTAAGGGGATCCAATATTTGTCTGCCTGGGATGACATGATCGACAGACCACAATGCTTTGCCAGAGATGGCCTGCACCTGTCACTCTTGGGATTCTGGATACTGGTAAAGGCTCTTGCCACCCCTATAGTGCCTTTTTTAGGCAAGGTTCAAATGACAAATTCACCACCGTAACAGGTACAAGCAAGCAAAATCTGAGGGTGATGCTACTCAATGCTAGAAGTCTAAACCTCAAAATGCACTCACTCGAGGCACTCCATAAAATGGAGAACATCGACATCTGTGCAGTGACAGAGACCTGGTTCAAAGCTCCAGAGAGCACCCCTGTGTTACCAGACTATAATTCATACCACACCTTTCGGCCACCTAACCTGGAACGAAGCACTAAAGGTGGAGGAGTGTCCATATTCATTAAGGATATCCTCACCTCCAGGCTAGTTGCACAGCATAATGCATCTGAGATTATCCAAGTGCAACTAACTCTGGGCAAGACTGCAATCCAATTTGTAGCTTGCTACAAACTGCCCACCATGCCCCAAGATTACCACTCCTCATTTCTTGATACACTGGAAAGTATTATTTTACAACCCAACACCTTAATAATGGGCGATTTCAACTACCCCACCATTAACTGGGAAAACTACTCATGTACCAACTCTTTTGTTCAACGTTTTATGGAATTCATAAATTCCAATGCCTTGGATCAACTTATTCACACCCCCACCAGGGGCAGCAATATGCTAGACCTGGTCATTACCAAAATGGCAACAGGTGTTCCACACCAGAGGTCAATTCCTCGTTGGTCAGATCCGACCACAAGCTAATCACCCTAGCCATCCACATCCCGCCCCCACCCCCAATTAGGGAAACCACCGTAAAAAACTTCTCCAAAGCCAACTTCACACTTCTTAAGACAGAAGTGGCACCCATGCAGATGGACAATAGAGGTACGACTGCTGAATCCTACACAAATGCATTTTATAAGCACTTATACGAGTGCATGGATCATGCTATCCCTAATAGAACCAAGATGCTATCCTCCAAAAAAAGGAAGCCAATCTGATGGTCCTCTGCCATAAACAAACTCTACAACAGAAGAAAGAAACTGCTGCAAAAAAGAGTAAAATCCCATGACTGGAGGAACTCCCTGGTCAACCTCAGTAAGAAGCTGAGATCCCTCATAAAATTTTCAAAAGCTAGTTACGAAAACAAAATTGCCACTGACTCTAAAGACAACCACAAAGCATTCTATAGCTATGTCAAGAATCTCAATAGCAATACTCAGATCTGCTCTGAGTTACAGCACAATGGTACTAAATATACAGAATCAACTGATATTGCCAACATCCTGGCAGATAGGTTCAGTGGTAACTTTACCCCCCTCTCACCCCCTAGAGGGTCCATCTCTATACCGGAAGAATGCAAAGTTCCTGTAATCACGGCTGCACAGGTAAAAAACACACTCTCCAAAGCCAAGAACACAGCATCCATGGGACCTGACAATATCCCAGGCTGCGTTCTACATGAACTACAGAATGAACTGGCACCCTACCTAAGTACCATATTCAATCATAGCCTCACCTCAGGCTTTGTACCCACTGAATGGCACACCATGATGGTTATCCCACTCCAGAAAGGAGGAGCCATGACGGACCCCAAGAACTACCCCCCCCCATTAGCTTGATGAGCCTGGTCTGCAAGGCCATGGAATGTATCATCATGGAACTCATAAACAAAGACATTGGTAATCTCCATACTCTGGACCCTACCCAGTTCAGGTTTGTAAAAGGCAGGTCATGTCTCCTAAACCTGATTGACTTCTTTGAAGCAGTCACCAAAGCCATAGATGAGGGTAAGGTGGTTCATACAGCTTATCTAGATCTCGTCAAGGCTTTTGACACCTACCCCCATTCTGGAATTATAGATAAGCTCACTAAACTAGGTATAAATCCCTATGTCACAAGATGGGTTGCCAACTGGCTCATGGACAGAACCCACACTGTGAAAGTAGAGGACTCCAAATCTGACTTCAGACCAGTGACAAGTGGAGTACCACAGGTTTCAGTCCTGGGTCCTATCCTGTTTGGTATCTTCTTCTCTGAAGTATAGGCTAACACTGAAGGTCTTTGGCTAACAAAGTTTGCAGATGACTGCAAACTAGGAGCCATAATCGAAACTCCTAACGATGGGATATACTACAAAAGGGCCTCACTGAGACAGATGCCTGTTGTCAAAGCCATGGACTGAAGCTCAATGCCAAAAAGTGTATTGTCATCCCCTTTGGTAAAAACTCTGTACCCATGAACTACCACATAAGTGGTAGTCTACTTAACACTGAAAGTGTGATAAGAGACCTTGGGACACAGGTAGACAGTAATCTCTCCTTTGATAATCACATCGCCACAAGGGTCAGGAAATCCTTCTACATGGCTCACCTCATCACAAAAGGTTTCTCATCCAGAAAAAAAGAGGTCATTGTTCCCCTCTACTCATCACTCATTAGACCCATTATAGAGTACAATGCCCCTTTTGGTATGTACCTCACAAGACATCTACAGCAACTGGAAAGGCCATAGAAGTACCTCACAAAGAGGATTACTCTCAGACAGATGTCCTATGCAGACCGTCTCAAAAAACCCCAACTTTACTCTGTCACATATCGCCTACTCAGAGGCGATCTCTGCCTAGCATACAAAGCTATGTCAAACCCAGAGCTGTTGGACATGCTCCACTTAAAGAAATGCCAATCCCTTCAAGCTATATGCTCTAGGGACCTAAACCTTGTCACCACAATAAACAGAACATGCTGGAGGGATAGATTCCTGTCCCAGAGACTTCCCATACTCTGGAACAGACTACCTATCTATGTCAAACAGAGCTCCTCATTAGCACTCCAAGAAAAATCTTGATGATTGGATGGAAAATAGGAAATTCACCCCAGGGATCACTTCTGTGGCTCTGCTCGACGTGGGCACAGGAAAATAATTTTCTTGGGTGGCGAAAGCCAGGGTACCTTTTTGGCTAGGCTTATATAGGCCCTAGGGCTAATAGCCTAGTACCCACCTATGAACCTATGAACCAGGCCTCAGGAACATTAAAATCACTTGGTGTAAACAAAATTTCAGCCAGCTCAATGTGTGTGTTGGGATGATGAACTGTAAACTCATCATTAAATGAGAGTAGGTGTGCCACAGGGTTCAATATTAGGATTTTTGCTTTTTAATACATTTATGCGCAAAATCTCTGCAACATCTAACACAGTAAATCTAATCCAATTGGCAGACAACTCAACACTGCTATGCACATCTTCATTCAGACAACTCCTAGCTGACCTACAGCATTACTTTACAAACACTAAAAATGGTTTGACTACTCCTAAATCAAAATACAACTAAACAAATGTCACTGGCACCTCCAACTCAGCATAAAACAAAGTACAAAACTAGTAGGAATAATTATTGACCATAATTTATAATTTGATCTACACATCCAACACATATTTCAAAAAAATGGCCACAAACAAGGACTTCTTTATAAATTCAACCCTTTCCTAACACTGCACATCAGTAAGACCACAACTTGCTTGCATGTATCTATGCCTTAGCTTATTCTCACCTTCACAAATCTTTACTAATCTACAATCATATCAGCTTGTCAAACTGGAGCAAAGATATAATAAAACTGCAAAACTTGTAAGCAGTTACAATGCAGAATATATTTTTCTCTTGAACTACAGAACCCTTTACTGGTTGGAATAACTTAATCTGATAACCTACACTCATCTAAAGATTGTGCACATCTTCCTCTATACCTCAGGAAAATGCCCTTGCCAGTTATTAAATTGGTACATATGCCAGAGAGAATTGTGTTCACTAAAACACCTAGTAGTTATTCAAACATGTAAAAATCATAACAGTGACTTTCTATATTCTGCATATTTTGCTAAACTGTGGAACTTAATCCCAGAAGACAGAACGATTTTGTCATCTCAGCAATATATCATTTCAATAAAAACATACCTACCACTAAAACAGTCTTGTCCACATACCAAAAAAAAAAAAAAAAAAAAAGAAAAAAAACAACTCTAAGTCACTCTGTTTTTCATCCATACCAAATAATTCACATAAAAATCTTCACATATTTGCTATAATAGTGCTTATGTGAATATTAAGTCTATAAACACTTGTAGCCCGACAG
Source organism: Protopterus annectens (assembly GCF_019279795.1). Lineage (NCBI taxonomy): Eukaryota > Metazoa > Chordata > Ceratodontiformes > Protopteridae > Protopterus > Protopterus annectens. The sequence goes on along the minus strand of NC_056741.1, from coordinate 553,566,117 downwards.
CTGGTTGGCAGTTTAATTATTCTTCTAGCCAGCCTATTGTTTGGTTAATTATTTTGCCAAACTTTAAATTGCCTTGCTGTCCATGCCTTTGCTTTTTGGACTGTGTGCTCCATTGCACTCCATTTGTCTGGGCTGCTCTAAATGTGCAAAACTGTACTGTTACTGCTTTGTTTTACAGGGCTTGACATATTTTTTTAACAAAACCTTAGTACATCAAAGGGAATTTGATTTATGCACCCCCCGGTGCACAAATTCTGGTTTCTACACTTAAATTCTGTAAAACACTCCACACTAAAGTGTAATTCTAGCCCTTCCAGTCTCTAAAGAAACATTTACTTGTTTATTTTTTTCTTCTTCTTCTATGTGATATATCCCCACTACCCTCCCAGTCTGTCTCTGACTCAACAATAGTTGAATCATTCTCTCTCAGCCCTCAGACAAGGTATTTCTTGGGGCATCCAACTGGCAAAATTAAAAAGGACTTTCACTCCTTTAAAAAAAAAAAAAAAGCATTGGTAACAAAAGAAAGACTAACATTATAGATGTGACTTCTGAGCAACTGATAGTTTATTTTTGAATTGCACATACCTAGATTGGCTCATCCCACTCTGTTCGCCCAACAGGCTCAATCCACTCCCCTACCCTGCCCCCAATTCTCACCCACCCCTACATACTCTGAATATATAGGTAACCTCCTTTACTAAGACCCTTCCTTCATCTACCCATTATCTAATAATTACATACATCAGCACCATCTACATATCCACACCCATATCTCCTACTCACACAACTCACACCCTCACTAAATATAAATACCTCCTCTAACTACACAACCTCACTCCCACTATGTGTCATTACCCCCACTCTCATCTCCACTATACTCTCCTGGGATTAACCTCCCTATTCACCTGCCTCTCTATAGCCACCATCAGCACCTCTTATCTATTCACAATCACTCACTGTATCCACTCCAAATCCCCCATCCTAACCTACAACATTACTATCACCCCCACTCACACAAGCATATACCCCACCATATACACCCAACCCCCCATATACCATGCCCCTTCCATGTACCACTTCTATCCATCTAAAAAGCAACCAAGTCTACAATTTCACTACCTAATTGTCCAATACCTAACAACTATTACCTGTATAACTACCCAGCTACCACTAGGAGGAGACATTTACCCCAACCCCATGCCAGCAATCTCTGCTAATAAGCCATGCACCCATCACTATCCAACTAAGCACAAACCCACCAACTTACTGATACTAAATATGAATACCCACAGTATCATGAATAAAATAGAAGACCTTCATGCTGCCATCTCCTTATATAACCCTGATATTATTCTCATCACAGAGACATGGCTTAAACCACATATTAAAGATAATTCCATCACCCCACCTGGGTATAACATTTCAGGGCAGACCAGCTACATAAAAGAGGTGGAGGCTTAGCTCTACTTCACAGAACCAACCTACAACTCCAAGTCCCCCAAAAAGATTCCCCCAACTTCAACAATGCAGAGACTCTATTTGCAAAGCTCTCACTTAACCAACATAAGCACCTAAACCTACTGGGTATCTATATAGCCCCCTTGTGATAACCTAATCATCCTAGAATCCATGCTTCATTGGCCTCATACTTCTTCCCTCAAGAAACTGTCATGATAGGTGATGTAAACATTGACTGAAACTCCATCCATTCTCCCACCCCCACCCACCACATTAACCTATATAACTTTACCCAACTTGTAGATACTCCCACAAGCATTGATAAGGCCAAAAAAAGAGAATATATACTTGATTGGATCCTCACAAGTCAACCAAATACTGGCCATCAATGTGGCACCCTACCAAACTCTCTGAGTGACCACATCTCCACTTTTATCCTTAGGCAAAAACTTAAAATAATTAACTCTCCCTCCCTTCTACAAACCCGCTCTGACAAAACTTTTCCTAGAGATCACTTCATAAGAGCCTTGCAACATTGCAACTGGTCTCCCATCAAAACCCTTTCATTAGACAAAGCAGTTGATTACTTCACCTTCACATTCCTAAATATCCTCAACCAACTAGCCCCCTTAAAAACTATCAGGATACGTAGCAACCCCAGACCTACTTAGAGCCAGGGATAAAGCCTGGAAAACCTGGTGCCACACTAGATCACCCGCAGCTAGGCAAACCTTTCACAAGCTCTAAAACAAAGCAAAAAAGCAGGTTAAGCTCGATAAACAAAATTACTGTATAATTCAACCAAACAAATACAATACCAAACTACAAAAATTCTGGGCAACAATAAATAACATTCTACAGTTCAGAAGAAGCACCACTCCCGCACCCAATATAACAGGTACAGACCTGGACATAGCCTCCAGCTATAATAGCTATTTCACCTTCTCAGTACTCAAACTCTTAAACAACATCACTTCCTCCAACACCCCACAACCACCTCAGGCCCAAATCAATACCATATCTTTCAGACTTATGTCTGTTCCTACTTCTACTATCAAAAATTCCTAGCCAGACTCAAACCAACCACCCTTGCAGCCGATAATCTTCCTACCAAATACCTCCAAATTGCATCCACAGCTATAGCCTATCCTATTTCACTTCTAATAAATAGAGCCATTTTCCTGTGGAAAACCTCATATACCATACCACTCCACAAAAGTGGCCCCTCCCTAGACCTTTCCAACTATCGACCAATTGCAATTCACTCACCCCTCTCTAAGATCCTAGAAAGATGTATTCATCACCAGTTCCTCTCCTGTCTCCTCACCAACCTTTTCTCCTCAACCCAACACGGATTTCGCCCATCCAATAGCACCACCACTGCCCTACTTAGATTCACCAATACTATAAACTCCCACAGGAATCTATGTAAATTTGTCTCAGCTACCTTCCTAGATTTATCCAAGGCATTTGACCCAGTTTCACATAATAAACTACTGTCTTGTCCCTCTGAGCTCAACCTTAACAACCCCACCCTCCTCTGGTTTAAAAGCTATTTAGATAACCACCAACAATCCATCAAATAGCATAACTCTCTATCCTCCCACTCCCTTCTTAGGTGTGCTGCAAGGATCAATCCTAGGACCCTTTCTTTTTAATATCTTCACATACCAACTCCACTCAGCTACCTCTAAAGCTGACATAGTCCAATACACTGATGACACAACTCTCATATGCTCTGCACCCAACAACCAACTTCTCCAACAAAAAGCGCAAGAGGCCTTCTCTGAAATAGAGAACTGGCTTAACAACTCACAACTAATACTAAATCCCAAGAAAACACAACTAATGCTATTCCACTCTACTAAAACGAGAAACCTTATCTTCATCTATACTCTCCACCAGCAAAACCCAAATCACCCCTGTCACTGAGGCTAAACTCCTAGGAGCTACCATTGAGCAGTAACTCAAATTCACAAAGCACATATTAACAACCATCATTAAAGTCCACAAAAAGCTAGGTTCCCTCTATCACTGTAAAAGTTATCTAACCACCGAATCTTGAATTGCTATAGCCATGACCCACTTCCTATCTACTCTACTTTATGCATCCCCACTTCAAAGTAATCTTTGCAAAACTGACCAATTGACCTTAATAAACTTTCCATCTGTTACAATAAAATTGCTAGATTCACTACCAATGCCAAATCACGGTCCCACCACTGCCTTTCCCTACAAGCCTTGCACTAGCTTGAATTTCCAAACTTATTAAGGTCCCATCAACTCAGCCTAGCTCATGTAATTCTGTACTGTCCTGAGAAAACCCCTGACCTGACTGGCATGCTGAACTTCTACAATTCAAATAGACAACTTTTATCCTCCAACAAAGCCTTAATCGAAACTATCACATGCAAAAACAACTCTGGGGAATCACCATTTGCCCATGAAATAGCAAAAATATGGAAAAACCTTCCCCCCTGACCTCAGACTACAAAACTCCACACCCTCCTTCAAAAGCCTATTTAAAACATACCTCTTCACCAACTATCTATGCACGTGTTAATTGACCCCCTGAAGCCTCGTCCACTTACTATTTGTACACCCCATCTGTCTTGAATAATACAAACAACACCATCTAAATATACCTATCCATGTGTGAGCAATAAACTATATGTGAGTGTATGTACATGTGTGTGTGTGTGTGTGCTTGTGTGTTTGTGTGTGTGTCTGTGTGTGTGTGTGTGTGTGTGTGTGTGTGTGTGTGTGTGTGTGTGTGTGTGTGTGTGTATGCATGTGTGTATGTGTGTGTGTGTGTGTGTGTGTGTGTGTGTGTGTGTGTGTGTGTGTGTGTGTGTGTGTATAGATAGATAGATAGATATATATAGTGTATATGTATGTATATATGTGCAGTATGTGTATGCATATATATGTACATATACTCTTGCATGTATATTTGATTGAATGTATATCTGGAAAATTTATTTATATACTCTTATTCAGTTGTGAAATATCTTGCAATGCTCTAGCAGGTTCTTATCTCCTCTCAATCTATATTCTGTACACTTATATTTTCAACCAAAAGGGGGAATATCCTCTTATTGTATACTAATGGCTGTAAAGTCTTCAATCTGAATGCTACTCCTCTGTAATGTATCTTTTGTAATTTTTTCTTCTCTCTATAAACTTATGGAGTTTTTTTCCCCAGGACTCTGCTGAGAACAGATACTTGTTGCCCAGTTGGACTATCCTGGCAAACAAATGTTAAATAAATAAATAATAAATAATAAATATATATTTTTTTAATTTTATTTCTAACAATAGCTCTTACTGCTGATTTATTTGATTCAGCAGTAAGATCTAGTATTAAAAATAAAATTAAAAAAAATTTACTGCTGATTTATTTGATTAACCCAGCCACTGGGGATGCACAAGCCAGTGCATTTCTTTGTGCCGGTCCCAAGCCTGGATAAATGGGGAGGGTTGCATCAGGAAGGGCATCTGGCATAAAATTTTGCCAAATCATACATGCAGACAACAGTACAGAAATACATACTGGATCAGTCGAGGCCCAGGTTAACAACGATTGCCACCAGTACTGTTGGCCAACAGGGTGCTGGCGAAAATTGGGCTACTGTTGGTCGAAGGAGGAGAAGAGGGGGAAGGCATGCATAGGTAAAGGCTAGGACTGTGATAGTGAAGGTCGGAACTTTGAATGTTGGCGGTATGACTGGTATAGGGAGAGAGCTAGCTGATACGATGGACCGAAGGAAGGTTGGTGTATTGTGTGTGTAAGAGACCAGATGGAAGGGGAGCAAGGCTAGGTGTATCAGAGGCAGTTTCAAATTGTTTTATCATGGTGTGGATGGGAGGAGAAATGGCGTAGGCATGCTAAGAGTGTTTTGGAGGTGAAAGAAGTGTTGGATAGAGTGATGTTTATGAAGCTGGAAATTGATGGTGCAATGATGAATGTTGTTAGTGCATATGCTCCACAAGTTGGGTGAGCGATGGATGAGAAAGAAAACTTTTGGAGTGAGTTGGATGAAGTGGTGATGACTGTACCCAAGGGTGAGAGACTGGTGATTGGAGCAGATTTCAATGGGCATGTTGGTGAAGGGAACAGAGGGGATGAGGAAGTGATGGGTAGGCATGGTGTTAAGCAAAGGAATGCAGAAGGTCAGATGGTAGTGGATTTTGCGAAAAGGATGGACATGGCTGTGATGAATACGTATTTTAACAAGAGGGAGGAGCATAGGGTGACATACAAGAGTGTAGGAAGATGCACACAGGTGGATTATATCTTATGTAGAAGGGCCAGTCTAAAGGAGATTGGAGATTGTAAAGTGGTGGCAGGGGAAAGTGTAGTTAGGCAGCATAGGATGGTGGCTTGCAGGATGACATTGGTGATCAAGAAGAGGAGGATGAGTGTGAAGGGAGCACCAAGGATCAAATGGTGAAAATTGAAAAAGGGTAATTGTGTGGTGATGTTCAGGGAAGAGTTATGACAGGCACTGGGTGGCAGTGAAGAGTTACCGAATATCTGGGTAACTACAGCAGAGCTAGTAAGAGAGATGGCTAGAAAGGTACTTGGTGTGACATCTGGAAAGAGGAAGGAGGACAAGGAGACCTGGTGGTGGAATGAAGAAGTACAGGAGAGTATACAGAGAAAGAGGTTGGTGAAGAAGAACTGGGATTGTCAGAGAGATGAAGAAAGTAGACAAGAGTATAAGGAGATGAGGTGCATGGCAAAGAGAAAGGTGGTGAAGGCTAAGGATAAGGTGTATGAAGAATTGTATAAAAGGTTGGACACTAAGCAGGGAGAAAAGGACCTGTACCAATTTGCTAGACAAAGGGACCGAGCTAGTAAAGATGTGCAGCAGGTAAGGATGATAAAGGATAATGAGGGAAACGTACTCACAAGCGAGGAGAGTGTGTTAAGCAGACGGAAAGAGTACTTTCAGGGGTTGATGGATGAAGAGAATGAAAGGGAGAGAAGGTTGGATGATGTGCAGATAGTGAATCATGAAGTGCAGTGGATTAGCAAGGAGGAAATAAGGATAGCTATGAAGAGGATGAAGAACGGAAAGGCTGTTGGTCCAGATGACAAACCTGTGGAAGCATGGAGGTGTTTAGGTGAAATGGCAGTGGAGTTTTTAACTAGATTGTTTAATGAAATCTTGGAAAGTGAGAGGATGCCTGAGGAATGGAGAAAAAGTGTTTTGGTACCGATTTTTAAGAATAAGGGTTATGTGCAGAGCTGTAGTAACTACAGAGGGATTAAACTCATCAGTCACAGCATGAAGTTATGGGAAAGAGTAGTGGAAGCTAGGTTAAGAAGGGATGTGATGATTAGTGATCAACAGTATGGTTTCATGCCAGGAAAGAGCATTACAGATGCAATGTTTTCTTTGAGAGTGTTGATGGAGAAGTACAGAGAAGGTCAGAAGGAGTTGCATTGTGTCTTTGTGGATTTAGAGAATGCAAATGACAGGGTGCCTAGAGAGGAGTTGTGGTATTGTATGAGGAAGTCGGGAGTGTCAGAGAAGTATGTAAGAGTGGTTCAGGATATGTATGAGGGTAGTGTGACTGCAATGAGGTCTGCAGTGTGAGTGACGGATGCGTTTAAGGTGGAGGTGGGATAACATCAAGGATCAGCTCTGAGCCCTTTCTTATTTGCAATGGTGATGGACAGGTTGACAGACGAGATCAGACAGGAGTCTTCGTGGACTATGATATTTGCAGATGACATTGTGATTTGTAGTGAGAATAGGGAACAGAGGAGACCCTGGAGAGGTGGAGATATGCTCTAGAGAGAAGAGGAATGAAGGTCAGCAGGACTAAGACATAATATATGTGTGTGAATGAGAGGGAGGATAGAGGAATGGTGAGGATGCAGGGAGTAGAGGTGGCGAAGGTGGATGAGTTTAAGTACTTGGGATCAACAGTTCAGAGTAATAGTGAGTGTGGAAGAGAGGTGAAGAAGAGAGTACAGACAGGATGGAGTGGGTGGGGAAGAGTGTCAGGAGTGGTTTGTGACAGACGAGTACCAGTAAGAGTGAAAGGGAAGGTCTACAAGAGGGTAGTGAGACCAGCTATGTTATATGGGTTGGAGACAGTGGCACTGACAAAAAGGCAGGAGTCATAGCTTGACATGACAGAGCTGAAGATGTTAAGATTTGCACTGGGTGTGACGAGGATGGACATGATTAGGAATAAGTATATTAGAGGGTCAGCCCAGGTTGGAAGGTTTGGAGACAAAGCCAGAGAGGCAAGATTACATTGGTTTGGACATGTGCTGAGGAGGCATGCACAGTATATTGGGAAAAAGATGCTAAGGATGACGCTGCCAGGTAACAGGAAAAGATGAAGGCCCAAGATAAGGTTTATGGATGTGGTGAGAGAGGACATGCAGGTGGTTGCTGTGACAGAGCAAGATGCAGAGGACAGGAAGAAATGGAAACAGTTGATCTGCTGTGGCGACCCCTAACAGGAGCAGCCGAAAGAAGAAGAAGAAGACTGCTGATTTATTTGATTCACTGTACTACTGCTTTATGACAGGCCTTTATAAAAGAAGGGAATTTAATTTGGTCCATGAGCATTTGTAGCTAGAAAGCTGACTGACTGTTGTTCTAGCAGACTTTAAAATGTAGTACATAACATTTCTGTCTGGTTAACTCTGAGCTATTCATTAAGCAGCAGTGAGGCAAAGCAGAATCTGTAGTCATATGTCGTGTAATTACATCTGGACTATCACCTGTATTCCCATTAATCACCCCCCACACATCCCTTTTTGGACAGTCACCATTTACAACTACAAGGTTCCTCACTTTTTGCCCAGCTGTCATTATGCTGTTTGGAGTTGCAATCTCCAGCTGTTAATTGCAAGGTTAACCACTTGATTGCATGAAGCGGAACTCAGTCCCCCCTTCCCAGACTATAGACTCACCCTATCCTTACTACAGCACTATATTTTCATAGATAATAACACCCCATCCTTGCCAGGACTTGTCAATGCTGTGTATGTCATCAATGCAGCAACTTGTAAATGGTGTAACACAAGTAAATCAATATAAATACTAATAATTTTATAGTAGCTTTTTCTTATTAGTAGGATATATAAATCTCAATAATATCCTATTTATATCTAGTTTGCTATCATCTAGTGGACTCCTGGGACCACAGTCTATTATTGCTCCATCTGTTGCCAGTCTGATAGCACTAGGCACAATTCGACAGAGCATAAAGTGTCTCAATAGTGAAAACCAATTACTTCTACTGTATTATGAACCTGCCTGTGAAAAAAATGTTGATAATTTTTAAAGATGGAGGCTAGATTCTAATTGAAGCCTATTATCTGTGCACCAGGTTGTCAGTACCCTCACCCACCTAGCATCTGCAAGCCATTTACCAAAAAAAAAAAAAAAAAAAAAAAAAAAAAAAAAGCTGTCTTATCCTGCTGCACTTAAGATTTGCCTCTCTGATTCAAAGAGGCCTCCAGACCACAGGATGGTTTCCCAGATACCACAGCAAGAACAAAGATACTCTACCAACTGCTCATGCAGCACCATCCTATACAATCACTATACGTATGGGTCACCAAAATGAAACCAAAGCCTTAAAGGTAATCTGGTCCTCCTACTACAGACAGTAATGTCCTAGTCACAGGTTACTCCACAGTAAGACACACAGATGCAGTGCACCACACATATGATACAGACATTGTCCCCATGGGGGTAAATGACTTGAGACACACACCCTTTGATTATATGAGCAGAAACATGATGGAGCTCTCTGAATATTTATTTAAGAATGGTGCAAAGCTAGTCATCAAGAATAATACTACAACATAAACAAAAGATAAAGGACTTCAACAACTGGTTTAATTTCTGTTGTGATTTTAAGGGGGTCCAATGTGTATCAGCCTGGAAGGAGATGGTTGACAGTCTTACCTATTTTTCCAGTAATAGCCGGAACCTCTCACCTTAAGGTGTTTTGTATATTAGCCAGGAAATTATCCACTCCCACAGTGTGTTTTTAAGGAAATGTCAATCTGCGCAGTGTACCAACCTTACTAAACCAAATCAAGACAGTATTAAATAGTGTTGCTAAATGCTAGAAGTTTCAATAAGAGATGGGTTACCCAGAATACCTCCTGAACCTGGAAATTATAGACACTTGTGTTATCAATAAAATCTATTTATGGCGCAATAAAAACAAATTATCTGTACCTGGTGTTCAAGACCTATACTGAGGATATATCTGTCACTGGTGGCAGTATGTCCATATTCTTCTACAATTCCATTGCATCTAGACATGCATAGCAAGATGACAACCTTGAACTCCTCCATATCTTTGCAAGTATCAATAAGATCTCATATCCTGTCCTAGACAACTACCAAACTGCTTTAATATCATCCAGAATCCATGATGCTTACCTAAACAAGTATTGACCCAAAGCCTGTTATCCCTGGGGGGGGGGGGGGGGGGGCTTCAATGATCCATCCATAAATTATGAGACCTGTGCAACTACATATAAATGCATACAACATTTCTTACATTTTCTTAATGCAAGGTCTCCAGAACAGACACTGTACTCCCCTAGCAGCTATTAAACTTTACTGGACCTCGTCTGTACACATACTGCAACATTATGCTCTAAATCTATATGTGTAGCATCTATGGTAAAATCTATCCACCTTTACGTGCTTTTTACCATTATGACCAAACCCAAAATGCTCAAAAAAATACTATCTTCAGTGATTTCTCAAAAGTAATATTACTGCAGTTAGCTGATGATCTAATCAATCCAAGAGTCTCCTTCCCTTAGAGGATCCAGCAGCCAAGACCTTTACATTTGAGGAGCATTTCTATTCTTTATATGTCTACTGCATTCAAACTTCAGTCCTAGTCTGGCACAAATACAAGTTAAGTTTAAGAACAAATCTATATGGTGGAGTCCTGGTAGAAAAAAACTATACAACAAAAGAAAAAATACATTCTCACCCACAGAACCAAACTGAAACCACATGCTCCAAATCTGAACTTAAGAAGTTACAAAAAAAAAAAAAGAAAACTAATCTACCAAGGCCAGCTATGGACTGAAAATTTCCACCTCCATGAAAAACAATCAAATCCTCCTTTAACTATGCTGAAAATATTAGAAATGATGCCCATTCCTGTACTAAGCTGGTACACAGCAATAACGCTTACTCAACCCTGGAAGATTTAGCCAATAAACTTACAGGCGAATTTAGTTTAAACTTTGTCACCCCATACCCCCAGCTTTCTCACCCACACGACTCTATATCCATATTCCCCTAAGATCACCTCTGAGCAACTCATAAAGGCACTCTCTAAGACAAAGAACATTAGCTATATAGGTCTTGGCAATGTTCTGTGGTGCTTTTGCATCAGTATGAAGCACTGTCCCACATACTTGCTAGTAAAAATTTTAACCTCAGTCTCTCAACTGATTTCATGCAGGGGATATGGAGAAGAGCTGTGACTGATCCCTTCTACAAGTAAGGCTCCACCACTGATCCCGTCAACTGTAGGTTAATAAGTCTTGCAAGCCTAGTCAATAAGGTAGTGGAACACATCATCATGGAACTCATAAACAATTATATTGGCAGTTTACAGTCCTTCAAGCCAAGAAAACCTGGGCTTGTGAAGGGCTGATCCCGCATGCTAAAGCATACTAAGACAATGGATAAGGGCAAATCATTCCACACAGTTCACCTTGACCTGGCCAATGCCTTTGACTTGGGCACAGAAGACAAATAGCCCAGTCTAATGTAACACATTGGGTAGCAAAATGGCTTACAAATAAAGCCCAGTAAATCAGATTTGGGAGCCTAATCTCCTCCAAAAGGCCTCTTAGTTTTGTAGTCTCCCATGACTCTGTATTGGGGGCTGCTTCTATTTTTTATCTTCTTCACTGATGTCAAGGCTTATGTTGAAGGTCCTTGGTTAAGAAGTTTGCAGATGACTGCAAACTTAGGGCCATGATCAGTTATACAAAAATTTTAAAAGAATGAATATCATGCAAACAAATGTGTGCCAAAACCATGATCCAAAGCTACATACCAGAAAGTGTTGTACTGTGTCCTTTGATAAACATGATAATCCATTTACTATCAAATTAAACTCTCTTAAAACTGGCACAATTATCAGGGACCTCAGCATTTTAGTAGACAATGAACTCTGCTTTCACCACCAATATAGCCAGTGTTATTAGAAAGTTTTTCTAACTGTGGCAGGTTAGTTGTGTTAACATTCTTCTCTACTCCCCCATATTAGGACCTAAGAATATTTTGCTCCCTTCAGTATGTGTCTATCCAAACACATGATCCAACTTGAGAAACACTAACATGCTGTCACTGAACAAATCACGAGTAAGAGTGCCACATGCTCCACAGAATGCCTCAAGGCTCTATCTTTTGTCTTTCTCAGACTCCTAAGAGGTGATCTCTGACTAGCCTACAAAGTCTCAAAAGACTCTGTGTGACCTACAAAATGTCTATAAAACCTTTAACATCATGACACATAGGCGGGAATCCATTAAGTACGGAAGAAGTAATTAGGGACCTGGGGACCCAAGCTGACAGTAATCTCTCCTTTGACAACCACATTGCCAAAGTGGTTAGAAAGACCTTCTATATAGCCCACCTTATCATGAAAGGATTCACATCTAGATCAAGGGAGGTCATTGTGCCCCTTTATTCATCCCTCATCAGGCCCATAATTGAATACAATGCCCCATTTGGGATGTACCTTACCTGACACCTGCAGCAATTAGAAAGACTCCAAAAGTACCTCACAAAGAGGATCATGGGATTCAAACAGATGCCATATGCTGCTCGGTTAAAGAAACTCCAGCTCTACTCAGTTGCATACCGCCTATTTAGAGGCGATCTATGCCTGACATATAAAGCCATGTCCAACCCGGAATTAATGAGCATGCTCCACCTCATAAAATCCAAATCCCTTAGAGCTACGCGCTTGAGGGACTTGAACCTCAGCACATAAATAAATAGGGCATGCTGGAGGGACAGATTCATAACCCAGAGGCTCCCTTCACTCTGGAATAGAATCCCAGTCCATGTTAGGCAGAGGCCCTCACTAACTCTCTTCAAGAGGAATCTTGACAAGTGGATGGGAGATCGTAGGTTTACCCCGGGGATTACTTTGGTGTCACTACTAGACAGAGGCACAGTAAACAAACCTTAAAAAGGGCACAGTAAAATCAGTTCTGAGGGTGGCGAAAGCCAAACACACTCTGGCTAGGCTTGTAAGTGCCTTAGGGCAGATAGCCTAGTATGAACCTATGAACCTATGAATATCTATACAAAAAACCTAAACCTTCACTGAAATTTAAACACAGTCTGATAGTGGAATAGGTATGTCTCCCAAATAATTACTCTCCCTTGGAACAGACTTCCCTTATGTCAATGCAGCCTAGATTAATGGATGAGAAATTATAAATATATCCCATGTTTGGGCCCAAAATCCCATTGGAAAAGAGTAACAAGTAGTGGGAATTGTAAGTGGCAAGGCTATAAATTGTTCACCATAAACTGCCTAATAATAAGCTATAATCATGTGAATCAATGAACTGTTTATATAAAATGTCCACATAGCTACAAAAATGAAATATATATACATATATATATATATATATATATATATATATATATATATATATATAGATATAGATATATATACACATATATATATATATATATGGCTAAAGTTTAGAAGCGTGAAATTCAAAACCTGGAATACAGGAGGTTTTGAATTTTGTGCTTCTAAAGTTCCGCTATGGTTACATATTCAGGTAGGTGTGTGTGTGTGTGTGTGTGTGTGTGTGTGTGTGTGTGTGTGTGTGTGTGTGTGTGTGTTAAGGGGTTTGGGTAGGGGCTGTGGTGTGTGTCAGTGTGTTTTGTTGCTGTGATGTGTGTGTGCAAAGAGAAAGTAGCTTGTGTGGTGGTGTTTTATGTGTGTTTGTATGTAGTGCAACCTCGGAGTGAGAATATTTAAGTAGGGGGGGTGGGCGCAGCCCCCCACATGGGGGGTGCAGGGGGGCTTGCTCCCCTTCTTTCATGTAGTAGAGTGATTGTGTGTGTTTGTGTGGTGGATGGTGTGTGTGTGTGTGTGTGTGTGTGTGTGTGTGTGTGTGTGTGTGTGTGTGTGTGTGTGTGTGTGTGTGTGTGCTTGTGTGCATGTGTGTGTGTGTGTGTAGCAAAACCGCAAAATTCAAAACTTACGGTATTTGAGGTTTTGAATTTCGTGGTTTTTAGTTTTCGTTGTTTTTGTGGATTATACTTCTTGGGCTTGAGATACTGAAATTCGAGATTTCAGTATTTCGAGCTTCTGAAGTGAATCCATAGATATATATATATATATATATATATATATATATATATATATATATGTGTGTATATATATATATATATATATATATATATATATATATATACACATATATATATATATATATATATATATATATATATATATATATATATATATATATATATACATACATATATACATATATATATATATATATATATATATATATATACATATATACATATATATATATATATATCTATATATATATATATATATATATATATATATATATATATATATATATATATATATATATATATCAGACACAGTCATACACACACACTGTTAAATGATGCTGAATGTACGATAAATGTATGTGAGCCTAACAAGTTGAATGATAAAGATAGATGTGTGTGTGTGTGTGTGTGTGTGTGTGTGTGTGTGTGTGTGTGTGTGTGTGTGTGTGTGCGCGCGCGTGCGTGCCTATGTATATTAAAATGTATATTTATATTTCTAACTCATGCTGTCTATGCAAACATGTAATATGAATTTTTTTCACATATCTTTTCCGAAAAATGGCTAATAATTTTTTTTTAATTGACGCAAACTTGTGACTTAATAGTTTTCCATTGTGATGTGCATAAATTCCTGAATACTTTTGAACTACTTTTACATTTAGATTTTAATTCTGGAAACAATGCTGCTCTCTCTGTAAGAAACTGATTTATGCTTGGCTCAAGTCCGACTCATCTGTGAAGAATGAGCAATATTTCCTTTTTATATTTGAAGTAGTTAGAAGGAATAATAATATATCTTTATTTTTTTTTTAGTTTAGAGTGCATTGAAATTAAAGTATATATATATATATATATATATATATATATATATATATATATATGAATGACAAGGTTACAATGTTGAATAATGGTAAGGCAATTTGAGCTAAGGCAGCTTCCTACAAAAAGATAAAACCCAAAGAATTATTTTTATTATAAGTATAGAAGAGCGAACATGTGAATTTGTGGGAGTGACTATGAGGAGTGAATATGTACTACACAAGTACTATTAAAAAAAGTTGGAAATTCAGTTTTGCAAACAGAATGTGCTTCTTGGAATGTCTATGTCAGGAAAAAGATGTAAGATTTGGCATCTCACTGCTATAACCTGCTGGTGATTAATTTACAAATCATTTGCATTCACTTCTTCGGGTAAGGTAACCTTTCTGTTAGCTATAATTCTGTCATAAATATTACAGCCATGACTGCAAATTCAAAACTCTGAGGACAAACTGAACTAGTGTGTATCTGGATGAAATTAACAATAATCAGTTTGAGTATGCACTCACAGATGTGGTTCTTAGAAATTCTGCTCAAGTCAGTCATTGGAGTACACAGACCATATGAATATCTGGTATTTAATGAATCCTTAAAACTGGAGATGCTCAAATTTAAAACAAGTAGTTAAACCTGTAACCTTAGGAGAAAGACCATGATAACATTAGTGCAGTGTGGAATTTATCTAATGATAGCGGTGGTAACTACATACCAGGGGTTCAACAGAGACCGTATAGGAGAAGTGCAAGAGGCTGTGAAGACATTATGTCTACTTGGCTATCTCTAAATTTGGAGTGGATCATGAGATGGAGAAAATGGCTTACTTTGTAATGTCAATAGACAACAAGATGAGAACCATTATTCTCAGAAGGCATGGGATTTGTCAAAGAAAAAATGAACGATAAGTTCACTCTTTGAGGATTCTGTAAAGTCATAGGCTGGCTCTGGTATAAACATACTTCTGCTGAAATTGTCAGCTAACAGCTAAACTGCAAAGCCTGTCCCCTTGGTGCACAGGGATGTGGACTGCCTGTGATGTCGATGACGCAGAGCAGCATGTAACCCTGACAGCTGGCTGGGAATAGTGTTGCCTAATCTATCAGGTGAAGTGAAAGGAGCTCAGCCTCGGCATGACTGACACTCCAAAGAGGAGGGTGTTGTACCAAACATCAGCAGGGTTGAGATATGCACAACCACAAAGCTATGCACGCGCTCATTTTGATCCATGCACAGAAATATGCATATGTCAACAGAGGATTGTATTGCGGGGTTTTGTGGGTATCAAGTTGCCACTGAGCAATGGAGGATAGTGCTACCATGACTGACTGCAAACTAGAACTTAAAGTGGAATGAATGAGTCAGTTTATATTAGGGGTGAGGGATGGGAGTCACTGGGAAGCAAAATAACAGAGGGTAAAAGAAAGAGTTACAAAATTCTGATTATATCATATTATAGACGAGCACTGCTGAGCTGTTTTCTCTGTGTAGCCTTTATTGCCTTTTATCAGTTCAGGAAAATCTACCCTACTGTTGGCTGGGCTGAAATGGCCATTTAGCAATTATGTGTGTTTTTGAGTGCACAAAGTTAGTAACTAATATTCTGAAACCAAATGATATTCTTGGATATCTTCTTCAAATTTAATGAATTCTGTCACAAAGAGGTATTGTGAAAACCCTCTTGAAAATCACTTATACCCTTGTGACCAAACAACACAATCTTCTGTAAATTAAAATACAAATTGCCCATCCCTGTTATGTTTCACTGCCATAATATTCCAACATTTCCATATTTTACACTGCTGGTAGCAATACAACTGCCTATTATTTTCTAATGAAGAAAGAAGACAAGTAGTATATCATACACTTACCTATCCGCAGTATTCTTAACTCATTAGCATGAATGTGTTGCCACATGGTATTCAGTGAAATATTCAGTGTTTTGACAAATAACATGTTGTAAGTATTTATTCATATTAATAACACCCAAATAACTAGGCAAAGATATACTACCCAAAGCTTGTACCAAACTGCAATGATAGGGAGAGAGAATGAGAAACAGGTGAGACGCAGTACATAGCATATAGAATCAATGGCCATTTCAGAAGTTAAATAATATAGCAATAACCCATGCCTGGGTGTGGGTAATGCTGGATTTACCCACGGTTGGCGTGGTTTGGTCCCGAGGGCGAAGCAGTACATCAGAGCTGTGGGCAAAAGCAACGGAGAAAGGAAGATCTCCGTTGCTTTTTTTTTCACTGTTTTCGCTATGTTAAATGGGTTTAACATAGCGAGACAGTTTTAAAATAAGCAACGGAGATGTCCGTTGCTTATTTTAAAACTGTCTCACTATGTTAAACCCATTTAACATAGCGAAACAGTAAAAAAAGCAACGGAGATCTTGCTTTCTCTGTTGCTTTTTTTTTAAAACCTGTCTCGCTATGTTAAATGGGTTTAGCATAGCGAGACAGCTTTAAAATAAGCAACGGAGATCTCCGTTGCTTATTTTAAAGCTGTCTCGCTATGTTAAACCCATTTAACATAGCGAGACAGGTTTTAAAAATAGAGTTATACTAATGGAAAAAAGTCCGGGCGACCGGACCTTTTTCCATTAGTATAACTTGATTTACAATGTGCACGCTGGCCAATCAGCGTGCACGTTTTGGGGGGGTCATGGTATAATATATGTTAGCAAACTGTAAACCATATGGTTACTAAATTGTGTCATGACTATCATACCATCAGTAGTGATTTATTAAATACAGTATAGTAGCAACATTCATAAAAAGGCATTATAGAAAAATTATAATTTGCATTGCAGACTCACAAGCCTCATTAATTAAAAACAAACCAAAGTCTCGTGTGAATAGAAAGATACATAGGAAATTGCAGATGTTAAGCTATCTATATATTCTTCAAGCATGTGAAAAGTTAAACATTTTTCTAGCAACCCATATTTTGATCTGAATAATGAAACTAAGTTCAGACTGAAAGGATATTTAGGTTTTGGAAAATTTAAAAGGCTTTACTATTATCATTTGTTGTGGCTAAACCTCAAAATCTGTCAGACAAAACTACAATATCACAATCTAAACAGGAAATGGCCCTTTCAAAGCACCATCTATTGAATAATTACTGTGGACATTGTTTTTAAATGGTTTTAAAAGTGTAATGAGCTGACTAGAAATAAATTATAATATGGTATAAAACTTAAATGGACCAGTATCAGATCTCACTGGTAGGACTAGAGCAAAATAAATGTTTAGAACAGCCATGCATTGTTTTAATAAATTATGCCAGTAGGTTAGAAAAAAATGTGTGGATGCCTTAAAGCAAAGATAAAGAGATAGCTATGGATATATTTAAACATTCAAAAGTAATATGTTAAAATTACAAGTTTCTTTCTTCTGACAGTATTTAAGTGAGAGTGTCAAAATAAGAAGTTTTATCTCTTCTACAGAAAGGCTGATGTTTGAAGCAACACAAAAGTAACATCTACAGAAGTGAAAACTGGGAGGGACAGTATCAGGAACAACACAGAAGGTTCTTGCTGACTATTCAATAAATGAGAGCTCTGCCTTGCTTGGTAGGAAAGCTGGAACCTATTATAAGAAATGCAATTACTGTTCAGAATTAATTTAGCATTGTCAGCAAAAAAGTAGATTGCACAATCACTTCTAATGCCATTAAATATTAAAAAACTAAGGGTTCTAGTTTCATGCTAGATACTTGTAAACACATTCCTATAATGATCCTGCAGGGCATATAATGGTGGTGCTGCAATCCTGAGGTGCCATGCCATCCTTGCATTTAAACGAAGAGCCTATGTATGTTAGCAGTAATTCAGGTACTTGTTAAATATCTCATAGCACTTGTTTATGAAGAGCATGGTAGGTTACCTTATGTCTTAGCCAAATATCTGCAACCAGTCAACCAGCATAAATATCACCTCTGGACATCCTTAAAAATGGACCACAGAAATATTGCTGATGAAAAAAATGCAACAAATATAATGAGACTGATCAGTGATACAGTAAAACTTATCTTATCCTGATGAATTTTGCTTACTGGCAGTCAGTATCCCCCCTTTTAATGGAGATCTTCTTATCAAAAGTCAGATGAGTAGATAAGGATCCAAATATGACAACAGACTAGTCATAGGTAGTAGAAATGCAAAATGAAAATAAACATTATGGGAGGAGAGGGGAATGATGCACAATATTAGTGACTAGCCTGGAGAAATACATAAAACATAACACAGCAAAAAAAACAATCCCCCAGATTCTCTATCCCTTGAATGGCATGCAAGATCAGTGCAGGAGTTGTAGCAGGCAATATGTCTACCATGCGATCCATGAACAGCCTGTAGGGGTGTGCATGAGCTCTCCTGCACTAATCCTGCATGGACTATGCCCCTGTATGCAAATCACCCCATTTGCAGGAGAAATTCATGAAATGAGGGGAATTTGCGATCTAGGAAGCTTGCAACCGGCCATGCAGGAATAGTGAAATCTGCAGAAATGTACTCGGTTAGTAACCAAGTACATTTCTGCAACATCCAAAATGGAGCTGAGACAGCTCCAAATAACGGCTGCATATCAGTTAGGAAGCATGCCAGTGGCCAAGTATAAGGCCATTGGCATTGCAAACACCCAAAAAAAAAAAATCAACTTTTATTTTTTTTAGGCGATCTCGGCTGTTTAAGTGTAGGGCAGCGGCGAGCAAACAGGATCGGGGGAAAATAACAAAATAAACCTAAATTAAGCATTCTAAGTAAAATCACTATTCTGCCATGCAAGTCAATGGCAGGCAGAAGACAACATGGCCAGTGAGTAGTGGTTGCTAAGGGGGGAGGCTCAGTGTGAGACATGTAACTGTGCATTAGCAGGCAATCCTATGCAAATGAGGTTAATGATAGTGAATCCCAGTTTTCCACAGCATGCTAGTCAGGTCCCAACAGTGTAAGAGTAGGAATAGCTTGGTACAAGCCTAGGAGTTAACTGACATCATGGGTGTGTGTGTCAGGCATACTATAAGCAGATTGGAGCACTGTGGCCCGGTTGTGCTCCTAGCTTAGCACAGCTAAGCTAGGGGGTGTGTCTGAATCTGCCTAGCACTCTTTACGTTGCCTAAGCGGGTGCGTGCACCAAGTTTGAAAGGTTTTTAAAAAAAGTTAAACCAGGAAATAGCAGTACTGTGCACATTTGAGCACTCTGTTTGCGCAGCAAGCTCCTGGGCTTAAACAGGAAGGCAATGGGTAGGGAAAACAGCAGTAGGAAGGTAATCAAGGAGAACTAACATAGCTGGCAGGTGAAATGTATCAGAATCAGCCAATTACACAGGCAGCAGACCAGCCCAGCCCAGAACACTACTATAAACTATGCAATCACCTTCCCCTCTGGTTTTTCCCACACTCTACACCACCAGTGTAAACAAGCGGGGAACTTTTAACACTCACAACAGCAAAATGATAGGGGCTGCAATAGCTATCATATAACAACTTTTGCAAGAGGCTGAGGGTGGTCAGGATTTGAATGTTGTCGACCAACCTACAGTGAGGAGATGGAGAAGAGTGTACAGACCCTGGGTAACCTACCAGGGGCTACATGAGCTGGAGATAGTGGAGCACTATAGAGTGGACAGGAACCTCCTACAGCAAATTGTTGAGCTGTGCCGGCCATGCCTGTCACAGAGATAACAGAGGGGAACTCATCCCAGTGGATACCAAGGTATGTGTAGGCCTAAGAATACTAGCTACAGGTACCTTCCAAAGGCCAACTGTGGATATGATGGGGATCACACAGGCATCAGCATCCAGGGTACTCCACCAGTTCCTGGATACCAAGTCAGCACATGTCGGTGAGCACATATATTTCCCCAACACCCGTGAGGCGTTGGCCAGCAATATGCAACTGTTCCACCAAATAGCAGAATACCCTGAGGTAGTGGGTGCTATGGACTGCATGCACATATGCATCAAAGCACCACCCGGTGAGTGGGGCAGGGTCTACATCAACCGCAAGGGCTTTCCCTCCATCAACTACCAGGTCATGTGTGATGCCCAGGGCATAATAATGAATGTGTGTGCTGGCTGCCCTGGAAGCTATCATGATTCCCACATCTGGCATCTGACACAGCTGTACCAGAGATTTGCCAATGGGGACATCCCCACGGTCACCTAGTGGGGGATGCTGGATACGCCCTGGAGCTGTTGCTGATGACACCCATCAGAAATGCACACACACCCAAACATGAACTCCATAATGAGGCACATGCATAGACCAGAATTATAGTAGAGTGTGTGTTTGGGATGCTCAAGTCATGGTTCTGGTGCTTGGACACATCCGGTGGAGCCTTGCAATACTCACCAGCTACATGCACCCAAATTGTTCTTGTATGTGCCATGCTATACAATATGATCCTGCAGAAACAGTTGCAGCAGGAACAGCATGGGGCAGGGCCACACAGTCCCCCCACCATTGCCAAGGCCTGCACAGGCATAGAGTAACTTGGAGGAGGAGCAAACTGAGCCTGTCCCAGTAGGCAAAAGGAGGCATGCCCAGTATGGCCTGGCCTTGGCAAAGAGGCAATGCATAGCACATACACTGACACATAAGAGACCCAGAGAATAACACCTCTCTCTGACTCTCACATACAGCAAAAGGGACGCCAAATATTACACTACCTGTAGTCAACCATGTGTAGGGAGTGTACTATGTGCATCTGACATATGCAGCCCTGAAGCACCACCTTCAATACTGGGACACCCACAAGATAAGTGACTCACACATGCCAGTCAGGGGGGGTCACATACCCAACAACAGTCACAGCCAGCTGGACAGGTGTAGACAAACACAAACAAAGGCTGTGCTATGGCCTCTGAATGAGGCCTATGGGTAACCCCCCCATGCCAACACAGACAGACTACAGCAGATTAGGCAGTGGGATGTCAGTTCTGAAGGGTAGGAAGTCAGCTAAGATCTGTAGTACACTGGTATGCCTCTAGTCAGCATGATAGGTAAGACTACAGAATGAAATGGAGTACCTGACATACCAGTACAGTCATAGCAAATGTGTACAAGTGTCAGGTGTGCCCCCCATCCTACATAGACATGTAGTAACAGTCAGGTGTGCCCCCCAATCCTGTGTAGAAATGTAGAAATGGTCAGGTGTGCCCCCCCCCCATCCTACGAAGAAATGTAGTAACAGTCAGGTGTGCCCCCCAATCCTGTGTAGAAATGTAGAAATAGTCAGGTGTGCCCCCTCAGCCATTGTAGAATGTAGTAACAGGCAATGCCAAATGATAGACAGATACCCTGCAGAAACAGTATGCTACCTGTAGGTGTACAGCACATAGGTCAGCACTGCATTCTAGACTACCTGGGCTTGATCCACACATTCAATACAGATGGGCATATTGGGCATGCTCACACAATTAAACACATGAAGGCCATGTCTGCAAACAACAGTGGACCAGACATATCTGGCAGTTGCAGATGTTAGTGCAGACACTCCTCAGTATGCACCACACATGCTTTGCACACACAGTTGATAGGAATACAGACATATATCTAAGGACAACACACTATAATAAGCCAAAGGTAGACGTACATAGATGTGTGGAAGAGGGTGACTGTGACAAGGTGCCATCCAGGCCTGTCCCACCCAGCACACAGCCAAAGGGACACAACCACATGAGGTTCAGATGTCACTCACTGTAGATACTAGCCACCAGTATCTGTCAGTATTACAGACTATGTGGTGCACGTGCTAGCTGTGCAATATGACTGTACAAGGAAGTAGTCATCTAGCAGCTGTATACACATACCTGTGGAATATGACCCTGTGTGTGCCGGTATGTGGTGTGCCAATCTTTAGATGAATGGGTTATGGCCCATGCGCACACACTGCCTTCCCCATAGCCCTACTATGACAAGCCTGCTTAGGTCATCCACTGTGAAATACACCTTTGGGAGATTTGTAGCCCAGTAATCTCCATGGCACGTCCCATAACTGCATACTGCTGTAGTATGATAAACTAGTTAGGCAGGGGTTCTAATCCCAGACATGGCAACTGTGTGTGTGTCTGTCTGTCTCTTTTTGTGTAGAGAGCAATGCTTTTTAGGGTAGTCACACTTTCTTCAACTCAAATGCTCTATTTTGGTAAGGCTGCTGATGTTATCCACCTAGAAATACAACTCTGGGAAGATTGCAGCCCAGTAATCTCCATAACATGTCCTGTAACTGCATACTGTTGTAGTGTGCTAAACTAGTTAAATAGGAGTTCTAATCCCAGACGTGGCAAGTATTTGTGTGTGACTCTGTCTGTGTAGAGAGCAATGCTTTTTAGGGTAGTCACACTCCCTACAATTCAAATGCTCTACTTTGGCAAGTCTGCTGATGTCATCCACCTAGAAATACACCTCTGGAAAGGCTGTAGCCTAATAAACTCAGTAGCACGTCCTATAAATGCATGCTACTGTAATGTGATAAATTAGTTAGTTAGGAATTCTAAACCCAGACTTGGCAAGTGTGTGTGTGTCTGTCTGTGTAGAGAGCAATGCTTTTCAGGTTAGTCACACTCCCTACAATTCAAATGCTCTACTTTGGCAAGGCTGCTGATGTCATCCACCTAGAAATAGACCTTTGGGAAGCTTGTAGTCCAGTAATCTTGGTAGCACATCCTATAACTGCGTGCTGCTGTAGTGTGATAAAGTAGTTAGGTAGGAATTCTAATCCCAGACTTGGCAATTGTGTGTGTGTGTCTGTCTGTCTCTGTCTGTGTAGAGAGCAATGCATTTTAGAATAGTCACACTCCCTACAATTCAAATGCTCTGCTTTGGCAAGGTTGTTGATTTCATCCACCTAGAAATACACATCTGGGAAGGTTGTAGCCCAGTAATCTCCATAGCACGTCCTATAACTGCGTACTGCTGTAGTGTGATAGAATAGTTAGGTAGTAGTTCTAATCCCAGACCTGGCAAGTGGTGTGTGCAGACCTGGCAAGTGTGTGTGTGTGTGTGTGTGTGTGTGTGTGTGTGTGTGTGTGTGTGTGTGTGTGTGTGTATGTGTGTGTAGAGAGCAATGCATTTTAGGCTAGTCACACTCACTACAATTCAAATGCCCTACTTTGGCAATCCTGCTGATGTCATTCACTGTGAAATACACCTTTGGGGAAGGCAAATTCCCGTATTCTCTGTGGTGTGTCCTATAACTGCGTCATACTGTAGTGTGATATAGAACTCTGGTAGGGGTTCTATCCCCACATATGGCACTGGTGGATGTTTTGTGTGTGTTTCTATGTTTGTGTAAGGAGCAATGCATTTTAGGCTAGTCACACTCACTACAATTCAAATGCCCTACTTTGGCAATCCTGCTGATGCCATTCACTGTGAAATACACCTTTGGGGAAAGAGAGCTCCAGTAATCTCCGTGCACATCCTATAACGGCGTAGTGCTATAGTGTAATATACTAGTGTAATATACTAGTTAATATACTATACGCCGTTATAAGTGACTGAATGATGAATACAGTACGCATCTGTGTGGGAAACTCCAGACACTATAGCCCTGAGCCACAATGCAGACCATTGTCATGTGGCCTGATGCCAAGGTATACCCATCACCTAGCCTTGTATAGCTGTCTGACACCGTCAACCACAACACACACGTGAAGCAGTGCACACATGCATGTCAGTACTGTCACCCGTGTCTGTGTGGGTGGTGTATGATGCGTATGACCACATTCACACTCAATATTACCCCCATTGGCATACTGAAGCATGCTGTTTGATGTCAGACACCTCCACATACCCTTTGCACATATAACCTCCGTATGACCCCTGTGGTGCATGTGATACCTGCACAGTACTATGTTGTGGCAATCCCACTAGTGATGAGTTGTATTCCTAGCCCTGCCAAGTGTGGGAATGTGTGTGTGTCCCTGTGAGAGTGTGGCTGTGCTGACGCTGACACCTGCTCATGCGGGCAGGCATGGATACTACACCAACCACATAGCTACCATATCCCTGTTGCAGATGTCACTCACCATCACATATATGTTCTGAGGGTTCACCAACATGTAACCTATGTGGTGCATCCAATAACTGCATGGACATGTGATAGCACTGCATAGTCGTCGGGGGGGGATTGATACCCTGTACTGGTATGTGTGTGACAAAAACATGCGTTCATTTTACTCTCCCACCCCCCTGGCTTTTCTGTGCCTCTGTCTGCCTCACTTACTCCCTCTCTGGTGGATATGGAGACTTACACCTGCTTTGCTTAGGCAGCAGCATGTGTATTTTAAGTGATACTCAGGATCAGCTGATGGTCTCTGCATGAATTGCAGCCCTCCTCTAGCTGATTGCATGTGGAACAGCTGTGGTAATATTCCCATAGCCGATTGCATGGAAACACACACCAATATCTAGGAACATCATGTTGCTTTTGGACCTTTCATTCACTGTGAACAGGAACTCAGTCTGTTGTTTGGCAAACAACATCTCAGATGGATTGGTGTGTACCTCTAACAACATACACTGTGGAGACAGGCCAACACACAGGAGGGGAATGTGCCTGACCTGACTACAGACTGTAAGTGCTGCTATACTGCATTTGGAGTAATGTTGGTTTAACAGGGTGCGTGTGGATATGGCTGTCCTACATGTTTACATACCTGCCATGTCAGTGCTATGTTAATGAAAGAACACCCATCTGTAGGGCCATCTGCAGATTGGCCAGTGGGTGGTGCTTTTTGTTTCAGGTGTTACCCAGTGGGCACCTATCTATGAACTGCAGAAGATAGTGTGAGGATTGCAGTCTGTAGATGGTGACAGCCGTGAGAGTTACTGACTTCAAATCTCTCATAGGACATATGGTGCAAGAAACCCTGTTAGAACAGTAAATGTATGAGTTTATCACAGCAACATGTCAATATTGGCCCTGTGTATGTGCCTCCAGCCACAACCCTGACAACCTTTGTACATATGTCATGCAGTAAGGGCTGCATGTGTACTGTACACCATAATAAGTGCCATCATATCTGGTAACAACCCAGTGAGATATCAGACTGCTACACATGTCATGTATAGTAGGGGTTATATTTGATGACATAACCTGGAAATTCTGTGGTTGTGTGTACAGTACTGAGGTCTGTGTACTTATGGTGATTGTCAGCAGTGTGTGTATTGTTAATATGTACCTTGGCCTGTGTACAGACTGTGGTAGATGTCATTGTTCTTGGTCCTGTTCTATGTGATGTTACATGCTGCTCCACTGTATGTTACCCTATTGGCTTACATGTTTGTAGGGCCATGCATGCACATGTCCCATACCACAGAGAGGCAGCGAACCACACTGTGTAGCAGCCCAGTATATGTAGGGTTAGTGTGTGGTTGGCACATATGAGGTTGGTGTTGAACAGATAGTGCATATACTGTAATAATACACTAGCATGCCATATGTAGCTGTGGCTGTGTTCACATTGGTTGTGGTGATGCACTTACACACAGGTGTATGTTACTCTGTGCCATGGCATGCCTGTAGAGCCTGCTATGCCATGCAGACTGTTCTGTTTGTCAGTGTGCTTGTGATGGTGTCAGGTGTACCTTGTTATGTAACAGTTACTTCCCAGTGTGTCAACTGAGGTCTTTACCCCCTAGAGATTGTCTATAGAGTGTAGTTAGAGGCTGCTGTACTATATACCTGCATTACTTACCGTTGATTGTTTGGTATCCTGTGGCCCAGTCTGTCTTTACTATTGTACTACTTGATGGCCTTGGCCTGGACAGCAACATTAGTTTACATTTCTGGACTACTGTATTATTAAACCTGCTTCACAGTTGCATTACTCAGTTTATATGGATGCCCGTGTCTAAACAGCTATATGATATGACATATACAATTTTAATAGTACACAAATAAAGCTTTCCCATGTATGCACACCTGTGTGTGGTGTTATAGCCTTTGATATCTCTGTGGGTATATGTTGCAGACAATGAATGTAATTTGTTTGGGTGGCTCATACAGTCTCCAGTTGGTAAGGTGGTAACTGTAGGAATAGTGGCTGTTCCATATTGTGTCCACGTACTACATATGTAACTTAATATACATACCTCTGTGTGCGTATGTGTAGTTTTATATATATATATATATATATATATATATGTGTATACATATATATGTATATCTGTATCTTCATATACGTGTCTGTGTATATGTCTCCTAGGGATGCCCATGCCCTATCTGGTCCTGGTTATGGGATCTGCAACACTTGGTAGTGTATTGCAAGGGGGACATGTTTGGCTTTTGGGGGGTATACTGTTGAATGACTGGGCTGGCTGATATGCTTTTGAAAACATCAGGGTTATGTATATTTGACATGGCTTAGTGGTAAGTCACTTTGGCTATGGTAGGCAGGGTCCTGGGTTTGAGCTTTGCAGAGGCTGTTTATTTTGTTGCTGGGCAGAACACGTGCTGTTGGATACAGAGTGATTAAGGCACTTTAAAGCAGTTGTAAGCGTGTTTGAGCGGGTTTGCATGGAGGTAAGCACTGCTAATATCCGGTTACAGTTTCTTATACTCTTTTAGCTTCTGAATTGCTTAACCTGTGTAGGCATTGCTTACCCCCACGCAAACAGGCTTAAACCTGCTTACTGCTGCTTAAAAGTGCTTACTCTCGTTTACCCCCGCCCCGCTAATTTCTTTAAAAGAAAAGAAAAGAAAAAGGGGTTGATAGGGAAGTGGTGAAAAAAGGGGCACAAGGAGGGAAAGACAGTAGGGAAAATAGCCAGGGATGTGCAGGAAGGGTGTAGGGAAGGCCCATAGCTGCCCATTTCTTCTACAGCAACAGCTGTGCATATACACTGCATTTGGAGGTAGACTTGGACACTCAAACCCCTGGGAGTGGGTGAGGACAACAATAATACATTGTGATGCCACTTAGACCGGATTACATGTGTCCAGTAGACACGTGTGTGAAATGGACAGCTATGTATGGGGCGAGATTTTTTTGTGGGAATAGATTGTCATTTTTTCTTTTTTCAGGTGGGATGTTGGGGAGGTGTAGTAGGTTTATTTGGGGAGGTAGGTTGGGTAGGTTAACAGACAAGACAAACAAGATGCATACAGGGGCGGGATATGACACATGTGGGGGGTAAACACCTTGATGGGGAGGTGTGTTGGGTTATCGGAAGCCCACAAGCCCCCTAGTGGCAACAGTGGGTCTGAGATCCCCACCCAGGTGACTGTGCTGGAGGCTGAGTCGCAGAGCCAGGCTGACACTCTAATCATGACACGTGGCCCTCGAGCTGGTGTAGAAGATCACCAAACTGCTGATCGATCTCTCTATGCAACACGGCCCTGACCTGGCGACGGGTGACAGGTGCCTGTCCATGCCCACTCCCGGGGGGGTGAGCCCCATCCCCTAAGGCAGTGACACTCGAAAGTGGTGCAGGACCAACAGACAGGGAGGTCCTGGGTTGGGCCCTAGACATGCTGGTGCCTGGTGCCACGGCCAGCTGAGGTGGGATAGGGGGGTCTACTTGGACTGGCCTTCCCAAGCATGCTATATTGCTTAGATTTCATCATATGTGGGTTAGTAATAGTCAGCACATTCCAGGGTTAGGTGTAACAGCATGCATAGATATTCCCATTAACCCAGACACCAGATACGGAACTGTTGCATGGCAAACAGAACACATGCATATATGGGACCACAGTGGTAATAAGAACAGCATGCAGGTACATTGATGGCACCATGCCACCAATGTTGGAGTAATTCAATATATCACATGCATGGGAACCATTAAAATATTGATCAAACAACTGGACATTATCAGAGTCATTACATACCAGTTGGGGTGGGTATGCTGATTATTGTTGGAGATATGGTGGGGGGGGGATGTCAATTAACAACTAGTATATTCCTGTAGTCCACATTACTTTCCTAGTCAGTGCTGTTTTCTGTACCTTACAAGTCTTACTACACTACCCTATAGCCTTAGTTTGGACAGTGATATGGCTGTCATCATCATTACACATGAACCAGTTTTACCTGCAGTGTATACCTCTTACCTGGTATACCTGTGGTGGGACTGTTTGTTACACTAACTGTTTCTACACATACTCCTGGATTCCAGGTTGATGTTTTGCACATAGCTATCCAACTCTTTCTGCACAGACCCTGGCCATGTGTTGACCACATGCTGGTGTGCCAGGACATATCTAGCATATTGCCCTCTTCCACCTTTAGCGACCTGATACACACATATACATGCTTTCCAACCCAGTTATATTATGTAGCACAGTGTGGGTGACAGTGACCAGTGATACTTTATTATTCAGAGAAACTGCAACACTCATAATTCCCTACAATACCAGAGTGAACAGTACCAGTACAGGTTATAATGGTCTGTATTCCTCAGCACAGTGTTCGTATCCAATGCACCTGTGGGAGCAATGTTTGTTAGCACTACCTGACTGTTGCCACACAAAGTTCCGGATTACACATTAGTATTATGCACATACATCTCACTCTGTTAATGTACACACTCTGATCACAGCTTGACAACATGGGAGTGTAGATAGGACATGCTTAATTACTCTCCTAACAGTTTTGGGTTTGCTACAGTGACAGGTGTGTTCTCATAGATGTTTGACAATCACTTGTATTCCCTGTTTGCTGGCTAAACATCTGTGATCATCCCACAGACTTACCAGGGGGACAGGAAGACAGGCAGCAGATACGGGCATATATACTGGACATTCTGGCCTCATCTGTACAGTTGTGGGGTATGATTCTGTATGCAGCCTAATTCCACTCCCATGATTCAGACTATGGCTGTGTCTGCTACAACTTAAACACTGTCCATCACAGTTGTAGATATTGCTGTATATCTCCTATCTGCTTTCTGTCTTATTAATCCCATGTGCTTTTGCATTCTGACCTTGTAGTAAAACACTCTTATACATATTTCCGAGACAGTTATATGTTGTAGGAAAGTGTGGGTGACAGTGATGTGTAATACCTCATTATTCAGAGCAACTGCATATCATTCTTGTATTTTTGGGCACAGTGTTGGTACCTGACAGACCTGTGGGAGGAATGTTCCCCCACATAGTACCTGATTCCACATTACTATTATGCACATACATCTCACTCTGTTACTGTACACACTCTGACCACAGCTTGACAAGTTGGGGTGTAAATAGGACATACGTGGCTTCTTACTCACATAAGGTATTGGGAAGTTGCTAATGTGCCAGCTTTGGTCTCATAGTTGTGTGTCAATCAGTTGTATTTCCGGTTTGCTGCCTATACATCTGGGATCATCCCACTGATTTCCCAGGGGGACAGGTTGATAGGCAACAGATACGGGCCACTTTACTGGACATTCTAGACATATCTGTACAGTTGTGGGGTATTATTCTGTATGCAGAGTACTACCACTGGCAGGATTCGAACTGTGGCTGTGTGTGCTAACAAAACAACAGTTCACATCTCAGTTGCATGTGCTGTTCAGTTTTTGCTGCCTATGTGTCTCTCAATTGTACTAAATGGCATCTGGGGATTACACCTGTTATATACAGGCATTCCTACACATTCAATTTATGGTGCATGGTGTGGGTAACAGAGTGCTTACTACAACAATACTATTACATGACTGCAAATCTACATTACCATATAATACCAGAATATACACATGCAATCCAGCAGTTAGACCTGTTTTATCAGGCTATTACAATTTTATTGACATACAAACAATATGAGACTCTTCCTGCCATATTCTCTAGTGTATGCAGTACTTGCCTTGAACAATATAGGTTTTATACAGGCAATTAATTTAGTACTACTTTTAGTTTTATTTCCTATGACAGTAAATGCGTGAGTATTACCGACCTTCCTCGCATCACAACCTCACCAGGCGACTGATGTGGACCTCTTGGTTCGCAGCTTGCTCCATTGCAGCTGTGGGGGACATAAGAGGAATATTTATGGGTTTGAGACCTGCATGGCTGTTTATTTTGCTGATGGGCAGAACAAGGGTCGTTGGGTACAGAGTGATTAAGGCATTTCTGAGAATTTGTAGGCAGGTTTGCATGATGGTAAGCACGGCTAACCTGACGTTACATCTGCTTACTGAGAGTTGGCTTTACAATCGCTTATCCAGTGTAGGCATTGCTTACCACCATGCAAATGGCTTAAGCCCGCTTACTAGTGCTTAAATATGCTTACTACTGCTTATTTGTGCTTAAACCTGCTTACTAGTGCCTTATTCATTATGACACTGACACCTCACATGTGCATTTACTGCAGTACTCCAGTTCATGAAAATATGTTATTTAGTGGGTTATGCAACATAAATATTACTGATAATGTGCTTTGCCATGGAAAATGGAATGTGCTGCAGTGGAACTCGAACCAGGAATGCCTGCTCATAAGGTGAATGCTCGGCCTGCTACACTATTGCTATCTGCTTCATTTGCATAGATCTTCCTTGTTATCCTTTTCAGCTATTTAAGCTGCATTAACTGTAGCTAAGCAATGGGCACACCTGCGCACCTACGGTTAGCTTTACTCAGATTTTTTAAAAAAAATAAAGGGTTTCTTCATTTTATTTATATATACTGTTGCTGTGGTACACAAGGGAGACTGTTGGTGGGGATATGCGGTCACCTATGAGCGGTCTCGCTCATTTCATACCCCTTTCTGCTGTTCTTCATTGCAGGGGGTGTGTATATTCTGAGAGCTTTGCTCTCAGACACGCCCCCTGCACTCTTACATGCTCCATGTAAGTGTAGGAGCTCAGGCAGTGCGCCTCATTACTATGCATGGCGCACTGCCGTCCTACTCCTAAATGGCCGCCTCCGTGCCTAAGCTAGTCCTGCACGGAGGAATAGTAAATCCGGGGGAATGTGTGATGTAACCACAATTTCTGACACAACTGATCTGTATATGGAAGCATTATGAATAACTCACACATAAGATTTCTTATTTCTGGACATACATCATACACATATTAATGGCCATGTTGTAAACTGTATAGGTATAACTTAGATATGTACAGTAGCAGAAAAAATGTAATTGTTAGGAGCTTGGTGGTAAATCAGTCAGCAAGAATATTAAACTAAAGCTGCATTCATAGTAATAAATGTAGGATAGCTGCAGCATTAAATAGTATGTTGTGGCTCAACAAAGTTTCCTTATCAGAGAGAGCTAGAGTAAAGGGGTGTGTGGTGGGGCAAAAGGTAGCACAATACTGAACACGTGAAAGGAAAAGAAAAAAAGGAATGACATCTTTGATAGTTTGATAAACTGAGTTCATGTTGGATTTTGCATTCAGTTCCTTTTCTCAATTATTGTCACACTGAGACTGTATTGGGTCTGTGTAGCTTGACTAGAGAAGCTCTTCACTAAGCCACCAGCAGTTACTTATACAAAACATGCATATTTTACGGTTTTAGGTGACAGTATGAGTAAAACCCAAAGTAAATGCCTTTACACTAAAACAAACAACAACAACAACAGCAACAAAATGAAAGAAATAAAAACTGTCTGAAAAGGGATTCACACAGCTGTTTAATTATTTTCCTGTGATGTGCATCTCACTCTTAAGTAGAGAGCGTCTCCCTTTTACCACTTTATTTAATGTAAATAATGTGTTTATTTGTTAAACAGGGTAGAAAACTGATCTACATGGTCATTTTCAGATCCTTGACCATAGGATAAAGTCCATTAAATGTTTATATCCTTAATCCTCTGCACTGGCTGTCAGTTAACTTCAAGAATGTTAACACCTTAGGGAAAAAAAGTTCCCCCATGTAGCACAACCACATTCAAACAAAATGTTTTCATCCAAGTATGCATTTTGCACACTTGTTCTTCAACCTCTGTCTTAGTGGTTTTAGGGTATAAAAACCACAAAACAGCAGCCTATCAGTATGTTAGAAAAACTCGCTTATTATTATATAAAAGTACAAACTTTTAGCACAGTTCAGAACATCTTGTATCTTTAACCATTTAATCATGAGCAGTTTCAAGACAAAATACATTTGGAATAGGAGTACACTGAGCAAACTAAAATCTATCATTCAGTGCAGCAAGTAAGCATTCTCTCTACAGTTCCTTTTATACAGCAATTCATGTTTTCACTCTGTTCTGTCACACTTCCATAAAACTCTGTAACAACATATACACCTGCAAGTGATTCAATATTAATGAAATTATTATTTTTTTTTATTTGTAAGGTAAATGTTCATTGCTGAAAACTGCCATATTGAGATCTAACACCATGGACAAAGATTGTACTGATTGTACAGCCTGAAATATTTGTTTATAATTTTAAATTTAAAAGTACACTTTAAAAATACCATTAATATAATTAAAATTCCAGCCATAGTAACAATCTTGCGTCTTGCCTGTTAGGGGATTAAGAGCCCTGGAAACTGGGCTGGGCCTCAGTTGTGTCTCAGTCATATCTTACCTCCATAGGGAAATGGTTCTATACTTTGTCAAATATGATTTAATTCTGCATTGTGTATTATCCATTTACTTCATAGTTCTACCATTATAGACTTCTGATAACATCATTTTGCCATCTGTGTTGTGTGTTTGTCCGCTAAGGTAAACATAAGGAACTGGCACTGTTCCATGTCGATGTGATGCAGGATAGGAAAGTTCTAAACACTGCAAAATGTCATTATTACCCAGCAGGTGAAGAGCCGTAACATTCTGATAATGTAACTGACTAAACTGCAACTTATCTTTTCAGTGTGTATCTTTGTGTTTGAATATACCATGCACAGCAAATCAAAGAAGTACTCTGAGCATGTTTTTTTATATACAAACAACTTCATCTTTACAAATCCTGGTAAAATGTTACATTTTTCAAGAATTAAAAAAATGTGCACAATAACTCATGTTTCTCCAACCATGTTTTAGTAAAGTTTAACTGGAAATTCTGCAGCCCCTTCCTTGTTATGTCAACCAAAGGGTATTAAATATCAGTGTTTTAAAAAAAATGCATAATGAGCAATACATCTGCTCTAGTGACTCAATAAGGGGGGATTGAGAGGAAATGTTGAAAACAGCATACTGTATGTTATAGCCATACAGGATGCATATGTGCAGTATTGTTGCCTATACAACATACAGTTTCTAAACCATATTTTCCAAAATGTTTGTTTCTGTGAGTTCTCTTAGTTAATATAGATTAATAATTCTGTTCAGACTGCACATCTGCCAATGTACAGTTATAACCATATAAGCATTCGATAAACTCTGTATTATATAAGCCTCAGAAGAAGTCTTCAGTTCATTTGAGTAAAAAAAGAAGTCTTCAGCAATATGTACTGATACCAATATGCCGCAATAGAAGCAAAACCCTTGAACTGTATTTTACTTTATGTCTTTACCTTTTTTACTTTATTTACTTTTTCAAAATCAAAAATTCCATTTTTTTTTCATTTTTCCTGTAAGGTATAAAATAGACAGCAGCCCAGCAGAGTTTCTGAAAATCCATTTTTGGAAGTAATCTAACACTACAAGTTAATGTGACAGGTTAGTTGTGTGTTTGTATGTGCATCCATGAGTCTGAATGCGTTTGTGTCTAAGTGAGCGCCAATAGTTGTAAAATTCTGCTTTTAGTAACTATCAGACTCATAACATTTGTCACCTGTCCTGTACTGCAGCTTACTTCCCCCAGTGATTTCGCTTCTGAAGTACATTTCTAGTTAGGACGCTACAGCACTCCAGCCCTGAAGACCACTAACATAGTGCCACATAATGGAATGGGGACAACAATAATGACTTGCATCTAAAGTCAGATGATACTCATGTGATAAGGTAGTTGTGGTATTCAAAGATAAACAGGAAAATGAATTTCGTTTTTAACTTTTCCCAATTTATATTTCAGTGGGAATGTAGTATTTGTGAGATTTGTTTGCAAACCATTCAGCTTTTATTCATTTCTTGAGATGAGGATTGTGCCTGTGGTTGTGCAAAGCTATCTGTCCCCCCCCCCCCCCACACACACACACACACACCAACTACTTTAACAATAGTTTTTCAGTCCTGGTTACTAGATAATGATAGTTTATTTTTATTTATTTTACCATTTATTATCTGTATTGGTACACTGGTCTGAATACCCATTTGAGGCACAGCATGGGCCACAAGGCAACAAAACAAAGACATAGTATATTTAAACCCATGTCAAAGTTCAGTAAAGAAATAACAAAAGTACAATAAAAATATAATACAAAAACATATTGAAATTGTGAGCAATGAAGAGTGCTGTTTGATGCTGTTTACTACTTTTCTACAAGAAACACAACGTGTCAATTATTAATGTATAAAAATGAAGAGATTTAGTTATAAACTGTAACTGAGTTTTTCTTTTTTAAGCAGTCTTTGTTATTTGTTTCCTTGAGGTATTTCTTTAGTTGTTTACCGATAGTCTGTGGGTTAGTTGTATCTCTGACATGTCTGGTATAGAAATCCATACAGCTGCTGCTATTTTAGAAAAGGCATTTTCATCAGGCCAATAGTGAAGGGATACTTGAAGGGTTTCTCTACAACTAATCTAAGATTTTAAGAAGCTGTGACAAATATGAAATAGTCTACACCAGTATAAAGGTTATTTAATACAGTGCTATAAGTCTTTACTTTCTGATGATTGCCAAACATAGACACCTGCCCTTTCAGCTTCATTAAGTATCACCCCTTTTTTGGTAGCTTCTTATCTGGATTATTTAGGAGTCCTTTAAGACTGAGCATAGTAGAGGGTCCAAAGTTCAAAGAAACTTCATCTCTAGAGATACCTTACATTTTATCATGGGTCAAGTGCTATGTATATGTTGGGACATATCTATCAACTTCTTTATTCAGTAAATCTGAGCAAAGTCAATAATAATGGGGTGATAAAGGTTCAATAACAGGGCCAATTTTTAAATATGACAAGAATTCACTTTAAAAGGGTAAAAGAGCAACATGTTCTGCAACAACATTCTTTTTGAACAATAAGAAATATGAACATGGTATTGTAGTCTGATTGCAACTTTCACAGTTTACCTGAAAATCAAAACTTTTATCAGGGACAGGGAATAAATATGAGGCATAATCCATCTAAAACCATGTTCACTCTCTTCTGACAACCTCCTCCAGAATACTTGAAACTTGCTCCAGAAGCCATAGCATATCCTGTCAGTATCCTTATAAATCGCTCTATAGCACAGTCAATTGTTCCCAACCTCTGAAAAAAGTCTGTCATCACCCTTTTACATAAAGGGGGCAATTCCATTGAACTATCCAATTATCGACTAATCTCCATCCTCTCTCGTCTTTCCAAACTTCTGAAAAATGCATACATAACAATCTGTTGTACCACCTCATCCCAAACAAACTAATTACCCCTACCCAACATTTTTTTTGCCCATCACACAGCACCACCTCTGCCCTAATCTCCTTCATGGACACTGTGTGCCAATCCATTGATTTTTACTACTAGATTTATCAAAGGCATTTGACACAGTGTCTCACAACAAACTTCTTCATCAGCTACCCATTATAGGCTTACCCCACCATCACTCCAATGGTTGGCAAGCTACCTATCCAACCGCCAACAGTGCATCAAATGGCAAAATAAATTGTCCCAATATCAAACCAACAAAACTGGGGTACCACAAGGGTCCATACTTGGACCCTTACTCTTCAATGTTTTCACCAACAACCTTCATACCTCAACATACCTTAATTCCATTATTCAATATGTAGATTACACTACCATAACTTTCTCCTCCAGTAACATACAACAACTCCTGCAACTCACCCAAGCCACCTTCACCTCAGTGGAGACATGGCTGAGAGAAGTCCAGCTACTTTTAAATCTTAAAAAAAAAAAACTCCTGCTTTTCTTGACAAAACCAATCTCCTCTGTTGTTAAAATATTCTCACAGGATAACACAGAAATTGAAACAGTTTCCACACGTAAGCTTCTAGGTGTAACCATAGATAACAAACTAACTTTCAAACACCACATCTGCAATAGCATTAAAAAACACACATCAAACTAGGAACACTCTACAGGCCAAAAACTTTCCTGGATAGCTCCACTAGAAAAATTCTCGCCAACACCTGTTTGCTTCCCTTACTCTTATATGCAACCCTCTTATACACCAGTTTACAATCTTCTCTTAAAAACAAGCTCCAGTCTTGCTATGATAAAATTGCCAAATTCACAGCAGGTTACCCCTACCACTGCCTAGCTCTGAAAGTACTGAATTGGCTCAAACTCACAGAACACCTAAGCCTAGTACAGCTGTTTTCTGCACATATAATGATATATACACCTGATAGCTACCCAGCCCTCAAATCTGTCCTAAAACCCTACATATTGCAACTTGTTCTTTTTCCAACAAGAAACAGTCAAGGTGTCCTATGAAGTCAAACTGTTTTGTGAATTGCATGTCTAAAGGTGTGATCTATTTAGGTTTGTGTAAAGTCTGTTTTAAGTCTTATGTAGGTAAAACTGAAAGAGCACTCAAGGAATGTATTTATGAACATCTTTATGCCATTAAAAACATAATCCAACTAATGCTCTTTGAAGACATTTACAGACCAGTCTAGGTCACAGTTTTAAGTTTTTTTGTACTGGGTGTCTTGAAACATAATAGGGGAAGTCCATGGAAAATTCTGTTAGATACCAAGGAGCTCAAGTGGCAGATAGAATTACATGCAATTGGTCCTAATGGACTGAATGAGGCAATTTCCATCCTGCCAATGTTAAAGTTAAAATCTATAAAATTTTAACAAATTTTAATTAATCTATTGTATGAATGTATTAATATATATTTGTTTTATATTGTTTAATGTTTTTATATTTATTTATATACAAACATGCAATATGTAAATGCTCAGTAGTTTGTTCTTATTCAATGAATTGCTGCATACAATTTTTAGGCGGATAACCCTTTAAGATTTAAATCATGCTTAATTGCTTTTGTTATATAAGGAAGTGATGTAGGTGCATTTGGTTTTATCTCCGCTGAAGTCTTGGTCAAATAAGAAGGGACAAAGGTGCTTAGATCAATAAACTTCTCTTTGTTTTTCATCGCTAATGTTTTTTTTTATACTTAACTAAATCAACAGCTACTCACAGGAGTTTTTATGTTTAGTTTGGTATTGTCTGGCTTCCTTGTTCTGCGTTTTGGGTGATAGTGTGTGTCCTAGATGGTTTACATCCTAAACAAACTAATAAGTTGTTGATCCTAGTATTTAAACTTTCCAATATTGCGGAAAACACTTTATCCTTAGACCACTTATACACCAAAATTAGATCAATACCCTGTAAACCCCTGAAAACAGTGATACATTTTCAAGTCACTTAACATATGATAAAGATCCACATCCACCTATACGTTTGGTATGTCCTTCGAATGTACTCAAGCTTAACCAACACATAAAAAGAGCCATAATATTCTATCATGGGAAAATACTCAAAGAAAATAACTTTACAATAACAACCATGTCCCTAGACTTAAAGGTCCTTAAAATATTGTTCATTAATCCATAATTTATTTATTTATTTATTTGCAGTTGGTTTACCAGGATAGTCCATTGGGTCAAAAAGAACCCGTTTTCAATGGAGTCCTGGGGAGAAAAGCTCCAGAAAAATATAGATTACAGTAGGTATTATACAT
Source organism: Protopterus annectens (assembly GCF_019279795.1). Classification (NCBI taxonomy): domain Eukaryota; kingdom Metazoa; phylum Chordata; order Ceratodontiformes; family Protopteridae; genus Protopterus; species Protopterus annectens. The sequence continues at coordinate 553,527,772 of NC_056741.1, read as the reverse complement.
GCTTAAACATTATAAACTTTCAAGTAGACAAGTTTAAGTACAATGTACAATGATTACAATTAATTTATACAGTGTTAAAACTAAAAAGGATTATACATAAAATCAAATTTTTAATTTAAAATTCTACTAAAGTTATTTCATAAAGAGAGTTCTCCATGTGAGAGGAAGAGTGTAGAGAATTCTTACGCATTCTATGGTTATAGTAGGAATGTAAGAGGTATGTATAATGAGGGGGAGAAATCAAGGGTATAAGCAGGACTAGGAGGAAAAGGGGATGTTCAATGTAGTTAAGTAGGGTGGGAGCAAGAGCATTCCCACTGGGAAAGTAGATGTGAATGAAGAGATTTTTTGAACATGAAATGGTTAGCGGTAGTACGGATAGATGGAGGTAGAGAGTTCCAGAGACATGCTAAGACATGTGAAAGAAGATGTTTGCCTGGGGGACGGGTTGATTTGTACACTTCTAGTAGATTTTGGTTGTTGGACCTTAAAATTCTATGAGGTGTGTGCATTTTGAAGACAGAAGAGATGGAGGGACAGATGGAAGGTTTGAAAATTAGTTTATGTGCAAGGGATAGTTGTGTGTAGGTAAGATTATTGGGTAGTTCTAGCCACTTTATTTGTTGGAGAGAGGAGCAGTGGTGGGAGGAAGACTTTTGGTTGGTAGCAAACTTGGCAATTTTATTGTAGCAGGAGGAAATTTGTGTTTTCAAGGAGATTTGTAGGTTAGTTAGTAGTGGAGCTCCATAGAGAAGGGAGGGAATAAGGAAGGAAGTAGAGAGAGTGATTTTAGTAGCAGTTGTAAGGTAGAGCTTTTGTCGATAGAGCATCCCTAGTTTTTGATGTTTATTTTTATGTTTAGTTGTAGATGGGAGTTGAATTTTAGTTGGTTATCAATTTGGACTCCAAGAAGTTTGGTCTCTGTCACTAGTTCTAGTGGAATGTTATTCTCACTAGTAATAGAGAAGTTGTTTGTATTGAGAGAGTTGAGTTTAGTAGGGGTGAATATCATTAATTTGGTTTTAGAGGTGTTGAGTGCTAGGTGATTTGTTCTCATCCATTTTTCAATGGTTGAAAAGGCATCTTGAGTTAGCTTTATGAGAGTAGGGATAGTTGAGGCAGCGCAGATAATGGTTGAATCATCTGCATATTGGATGATATTGGAGAGAGGGATATCTTTGTGGAAATCATTTATAAATATATTGAAGAGGAGGGGACCTAATATGGATCCTTGGGGGACACCAGTTGGAGTGTTAAGAAATGAGGAGGTTGCCTTTTTCCATTTTACTGCTTGATATCTATTAGTTAAGTAGCACTCATAATACTTCCAAACAACAAGTTCACATGAATCAAAAGAAAAATAATTAAAAATTACACCTAAATCCTTGACTTGTTTAACTGAGATGCACATAAATATATCCAAAGCGTAAGGATAACTATTATTAGTTGCACCGAACTGAACAACTGAGCATTTATTATTATTAAATTTCATACCCTTATTTTGTACCCATGTAGTTAACGTATCTAATTAGTTTTTCAAATTCAGATGATCTACTATATTTGTTACTGTGCCTTTAAATATTTGGCAAATTTACTCAAGCAAATCTGTTTAGATGTCAGACAATCACTCATAAGCAGCCCAAACAGCAGAGGTGCAAAGTGACCCCGGGGAATGATACATTTAATGGTTACATATTTTGAAAATGTGTTCTTAATCTTAACCCTAATTTTGTGCTGTTGGTATTTGAGTGGTATCATTTTATGTCTTTGGCTGATGCATCTTTCATTTGAAGAATATCGGAAGCACATTTGAGTGTTTGTATGCAGCAACTTTGCTTTCCAGCTTCTGATGGTGGATTTAAATATTTAGTTCTGTGATGGAATTATTGTGGGATCTGAATGAGTCAGTGGAATTGCTGGAATTAATGTGAAATTGTTTGGGTTGGACCTGAATCCAGTTTGATTATACGAGGAAGATTAAAACTGTGTGAGCTTACTTCCTAGGACATTTTTGTATCTAGGACTGGCCTAATTAATGTTCTAACGAATGGGATGTTTGACATTCTCTGTTTTTTTCAATTGTTCGTCCTTTGTGAGATCAACGGACATTGTATTTTTCCAGTGGGTGTTTGATTTGGATTAGATGGCAAGGGATGGTGTATGCTTTTATGTAACTTGCTTGCCTTATTAATTATTGAATAACTGACTGTACCTTATCCCTAATAGGTGGTTAGTGTACGCACCCCATCAGGATAGCCAGTAGCCAAACCCTCCAAATATTGTCCCCCACTTACTCCTTATCCACTCACTACTACAACTGCCTGCTCCCCCCTGCACTCTGCCCTTCTATATCCCTGTGAATACACCCTCACACATTTTATTCTAATCCTCTCCTCTCAAACTTATTAACCATCTCTCTTCCTACACATCCTTCTCACTCAACTCATACTCTGTCTCCCACCATGCAAACAAAATCTGCCTATGCTCTAATACCCTTATTTCTAAGCCTAATCCTTTTCTGCTTACTCTACCTTACTAGTCCCCCACAGTTTCAGCACTCCCCTCCCTTTCATACAACTGTGATTTACATTAAAAAAGACTTTCCCTTTACAACCCAAGCCTCCCCCCACCTCTACAAACATAATGAATCTTTTCTTTTTCAAAGGAAGCTCTTCCTTACCCCTAGTAAACCACTTCCCATATCCACCAAACTCACCTCATTAGGTTACAATATCTACACCTATGACCCATTAGAAAATAGATATCTATCCATACTCTACTCAAAATGTATCACTCTCCTTCTCCGTTCTGGAGACATACACCATTACCCAGGGCCTTCATACAACTCCACCTCTAAACCACATTCACATAGCTCTCCCCTGCACCACAAATCTCTTCTCCTTGCCACACTTAATGCCAGGAGCCTTTGTAATAAAATATCTTCCTTTCACGCCTGGATCTCTCATAGCAAACCTGATATTGTCTCTATCACAGAAACCTGGCTAAAACCACACATAAAAGATACCGAAATTATGCCCCCAACTATAAACTTATAAGAAGTGACAGACCTCAAAAGAAAGGTGGATGAGTAGCCTTACACTTCTCCTCCTTAACAGTAACACCCTATACTAAGCCCATACCCTCATTTGACACCGCTGAGCTAACCCTCGCCCTTCTCAAAGTAAATAGCAATAAAACTTTATGCATTGCCTCCCTGTACATTCCTCCTTGTAACAATATCCCTATACTGGAAAATATTCTTGCCTGGTTCACTTCCAACATAAATAGTGAGACTATAATCCTAGGCGATGTCAACATAAACTGGTCTTCCATTGACTCATTTACCCCTTCTCAAAGCATCAACCTATATCAATTCACACAGCTAATCAAAACCCCTACTAGACCAAATAAAGATTACACCACAGGTAGCATCCTTGACTGGATACTTGTCTCCCACCCAAACCGAATTTCTGATAGTGGTACTCTCGCAGACTCCCTTAGTGATCATCTCCTTGCCTACATATGCTATTCCCCCCTCCATCATCCTCTTTCAACATAGACACATTACCACCCGCAACATGCAAAACTTCAACCCCCTAATTTTCTCTAATACCTTAAAACAGATAGACTGGAACCCTCTAAAGTCCCTCCCTTTAGATGCCGCAGTCTCACATTTCAATAGAATTTTCACTGATATACTTAACCACTTCGCCCACAGTAGAACCAAAAGACTCAGATCCAAAACAGCCCCTTGGCTAACTAAAGACACAAAACCACTTATGCATCACCGAGATAAAATCTGGAAGTACTACCCAAAAATGCAAAATTCCCAACTTTCTTGCCGAATACAAGCAACTGTGAGATCAAGTAAAGAAACAAATAGCCACTGACCGCAAATCCTACTACCTTAAACTTCAAAATAATCATAAAACCAACCCCATAAAATTTTGGAATAGTATTTCATTAATATTATCCGCAGGCAAAAACGAGAACTCTTGCTCTGACCCAGACACACCAGACATCCACCTAGCTACCCAATTTAACTCCTTTTTCATTGACTCCATAGGCAAACTCACCTCTTCTTTCCCTAACAACATTCCCCCCCCAACTTAACTGATAAAAACTTAACATCCATGAACCTTAAGTCTTCCCCTTTTACTCTCAAATCCATTCCTACTCATACTATAACAAAGCTCCTACAAAAGTTAAACCCTTGCTCTAATGCCCCAGATGACATTCCATCCAACTTTCTCCAACTAGCTGCTGATGGCATAGCCCTTCCAATCAGCATCCTAATCAATCACTCCATTCAGGAGTCCTGTGTACCACACCGCTGGAAAAAAGCCTTCATCATCCCCTTCCATAAAGGAGGTACAAACTGTTCAATCTCCAACTTTCGCCCTATTGCTATCCTATCCCATATCTCTAAGATGCTCGAAAAATGTATTCACTTCCAACTATTACCCTACTTACTGGACAACCAACTCCTAAATCCTACCCAGCATGGGTTTATACCAGGAAATAGCACGACCACTGCCCTTCTTTCCTTCCTCGAAATCATTAACTCTGCTCGTGACTCTGGGAACATAGTTTATATGCTCCTCCTCGACTTATCTAAAGCTTTCAACACTGTCTCTCATGAGCTTCTACTTTCTAAACTCTCCCATCTTAATCTCTTCTCTTCATCTATCAAATGGTTCTCCAGGTATCTCTCAGCCAGGGAACAAGCTGTTAAATGGAACTACTGCACTTCCTCTTTTCTTCACACCCCAACAGGTGTACCCCAAGGCTCTATTTTGGGTCCTTTATTATTTAACATTTTCATCAATGATTCCATCAAAAGATCCCCAATGCTAAACTGGTGCAATACGCAGATGACTCTACTATCATCTGCTCAGCCAAAACTCTTCTTTTACTAATAAACCTTATGCAAGAAGCCTTCTCCTACACTGAGTCCTGGATGCTTGACAATCATCTAGCCCTAAATGCCTCCAAATCTAAAATAATGATCTTTACCCCTTCTAGACATACTGCTGTTGACAAAGCATCCTTCTCTATACTTAGCCTAAACAAAACAACTATTGAAATAGTTCCCCATACAAAACTTCTGGGCATCCTTATTGATGACCAGCTAAAATTTGACATCCACCTACAAACCAATATTAAAACGATGTAAAATAAAACAGAGACGCAGACAGCTGTAAAATCCAGGATAGGCCTTTACTGAGTGCAAAACACAAGCGCTTTCACAATCTAGCTTCTTCAGGTGTAACAAAGCACTTAAAACAGACACACCTATATACTCACTGCATATCACATGTCTGAAGTCATATGACTAAGCATCACTAAAGCAAATCCTTTAAAGCTATACTAACATGAATTATATTCTAACTAACTAGATGTAAAAGACAATATTTATACAAGACAATGATAAAAATTATGATGACAAAAAATACTATAGCGCTTGTTTTTTGCACTCAGTAAAGGCCTATCCTGGATTTTACAGCTGTCTGCGTCTCTGTTTTATTTTACATTATTTGTCTACAGTTCTTTGGAGACATTTCAGTGGGTGTTCTCTTTTTGGCAGGTTGTTTTTTGTTCTTTATGCTAGATATATTGTCAGGTCCCATGAATGCCTTCCTACTGGTCCTGCTTAGTGCATTAAAGAGTGTTAGTTCAGAAACTGTGGGAAAAACTGAACTAGTTGCAGGAACTGGTGATAAGTCCTCAAGGGAAATTCAGTTATGAGTATTAATACTATTGACAAAATAGTTGTAAAAGTCCCTTGCTATAGTTACAGGATCAGCAATGATAATGTTATTGTGAAGTTTAGTAGAAATGTGATTGTTAACATGTGAAGCAGAATTTATATATTTATAATGCATCTTGTTTTGTTGTTTGGTGGTGCTATGTGTGGTGTGAACTCTTCCCTGGCTATCCTTTGAAGGACACAAGTGAAGAAACCTTGGATTTTGGATTTTATTTTATTTTGTAGCACTAAACATATGCACTTTGTAATAGGAGACATGTCTTCTGTTTGGGGTTGTGTGCTAAACTATAACTGCTATGTTCTCAAGTAGATGATATATTTTCTTGTTTGGTGGTTCTTGGTGTGCTGTGAACTCTTCTCTGGCTATCCTTTTAAAGATATAAGTGAGGAAACCCTGGATTTGTGTAATGGGGGGTATCTTTTCTTATCTGAGGCTGTGTGCTAAACTATGACTGCTTTAGGGTAGATGTGTTTAGTGTTTCACATCAACGTGAAGATGCACAGACATGTTTTTGTGTTTTAGACACATTGGGCAGTGTAGGGCAGTAGGTGTAACTGCTTGCAGGTTTGTAAATGAGTTGATTAGTAAGTTTATATTGAATTGCTGGTTTGATACATAAATGGATTTGATGGATGAGTTTTGTTCAAATGACATTTTTCTAGGGGTTATTTAGTTAAATGCATTATTTGTAATATGTATGCTTCAAATTGTTTAGAGTTTACAGCTGAAAGCACCAAAAGTAACACATGTTCAATAGAATTGACTAGTGATGGTGGTGCGTGTAGAGGTGATAATCCATACT